>NC_036863.1:24961-33486 GCF_002910315.2 Salvelinus sp. IW2-2015
CGCCTGGTTGTTTCCTCCTTCCTCTTACCAAGATAGAGTAAAAGGATTAGGCCGTGATTCTTCCTCCTCTACCAGATAGTAAAGGATTATGGGCCTTGGAGTCGCCCCCTCATACCAGATAGTAAAGATTATCGCTTTGAGTTCCTCCCCTTCATACCAGATAGTAAAGGATTATGGGCCTTGTGTTCCTCCTCCTCATACCAGATAGTAAAGGATTAGCTTGGATTCTTCCTCCTCATACCAGATAGTAAAGATTATAGCCTTGGAGTTCCTCCCCCTCATACCAGATAGTAAAGGATATGGCCTTGGAGTTCCTCCCCCTCATACCAGATAGTAAAGATTATGATAGGCCTTGAGTTCTCCTCCTCATACCAGATAGTAAATAAGTTTCTCAATGGTCAAACAGGCTATTTCTCTCTGTGTATTCTACATCAACTCGGTGTCATCGCATTAGAGAAGGAAAGTTGCTATACTTATACTGAGACTATAGGATACGTGAGTTGAAGCTGAATAGACTATGTGTAGTGCTGAAATAGATACTGAGTGAGGGACTTAGTGCTGAGACTATAGGATATAGTGAGTGACTTAGTGCTAACCTATAGGATACGGTGAGACTAGGTGACTATAGGCGTGAGGACTGAGGACCGTAGTACTGATGTGGTGACTGTAGTGCCTGAACCTAATAGGAGTACGAGTGAGGTAACTAGTGCTCGGAACCTATAGGGTACTGAGTGAGGTACTAGTGCTGAGACCTATAGGAGTTACTGAGTGAGTACTTTGTGCTGAACCATATAAGAGTATGAGTGACATACATAACTCAGATACTCTGTAACAATAACCATACATAACTCAGATACTCTGTAACAATAACCATACATAACTCAGATACTATGTAACAATAACCATACATAACTCAGATACTATATAACAATGGACATCTACGGTCCGCTCTGGCAAAGGGATCAGAAAGTTTATATCAGAACTAGGTTCCACATGATAAGAATTGCGGTAGGTGCTTCCTCTCATTTCAGAGGTAGGCGTTGTGTGCGTGTGTGTGTATTGGCTGACTAGACTGGCTGTAGTTCTGTACACGAGACTTCCTAGAACACACACACAACACACAAACACACACACACACAAGGTTTGCTTTCCAAATGGCACCCTACTAGCTTTTATTTATATTCTATTTCACCTTCATTTAACAAGTCAGTTCAGAACACCTTTTTATTTACAATGACGGCCTAACCCGGGCCAAACCCGGGATGACGCTGGGACAATTGTGCGCCGCCCCTGTGGGACATCCCAATCACATCCGGTTGTGGACACAGCCTGAAATCGAACCAGGGTCTGTAGTGAATCCTAGTGGGCACGGTGTTCCATTTGGGAGGCAGATCTAACAAGGACACGTGACCGTCGCCCCCAGAGAAGACATAGAGGAGGTGAGGTGTGTCTCGACATGCAGCCCCTCTGGGGAGACTGGCAAGGACGTCCTAATCACTTCCTCCTTCCTGTGGTCTAAAGAAGGTGTTGTAAAGGTAGAGATATCTAGATAGACTGTGTGGGAGGGGAGAACTTCATAAACACATTCATCTCTATCATCTTGAAAGCTATTGATGACATGCCTTCCGGTCCTGCAGGGTAAATATTAGTAGGTATAGGTTCATTTGAACTAACTCTAACCCAATTTCACTGTTAGGATTGATCTATGAAGCACAAGTTTGAATGTGAGTGAGTGAGTGAGTGAGTGAGTGAGTGAGTGAGTGAGTGAGTGAGTGAGTGAGTAAGTGAGTAAGTGAGAGAGAGTGAGAGAGAGAGAGAAAGAGAGAAAGAGTAGGTGTGTGAAAACAAAATCAAAACTCTGTATTTGGGTGACAGAGAGTGTCTGGGAACAAACCTCCAACCAACCAACCAACCAGAACTCTGCTCACTCAGCCAACCAACCAGAACTCTGCTCACTCAGCCAACCAACCAGAACTCTGCTCACTCAGCCAACAACCAGAATCTGCTCACTCAGCCAACCAGCCAGTGCATCTGGCTTTCGACACAAACAACAAGTGAGAATTCTAGACATTATCTCCACACTAAAAAAATCCATCTGGAGGAAAAAAAAAAAGGAGGGAAATATTTGACATAGTTAACATTTACATTTAAGTCATTTAGCAGACGCTCTTATCCAGAGCGACTTACAAATTGGTGCATTCACCTTATGATATCCAGTGGAAACAGACCACTTTACAATAGTGCATCTAACTCTTTTAAGGGGGGGGGGGTTAGAAGGATTACTTTATCCTATCCTAGGTATTCCTTAAAAGGTGGGGTTTCAGGTGTCTCCGGAAGGTGGTGATTGATCTCGCTGACTGGCGTCGTGAGGGAGTTTGTTCACCATTGGGGTGCCAGAGCAGCGACAGTTTTGACTGGGCTGAGCGGGAACTGTACTTCCTCAGAGGTAGGGAGGCGAGCAGGCCAGAGGTGGATGAAGGGCGAATTCTGCGGAATAATACCAATCTCCAAGGGATTATAAACCAACTGCATGCCAAGCCCTATTGGTTGGAAAAGGAAGTGGAACCGGCTCAGGGTGTTTCCACATGACATGCAGCCAATATCAAAGGAGATGGCAATTCCAGCTGCACTGTTACACACAATCTGGAGGAGTCATCCTGAACCCACATCGTCACACACACAGACAACACACACACACACACACTCTTCAAGACAACTTCTAGTACACAGTTCCCTTTGAATGAGAATAACTCTGACAGACAGGACGACAACATATAAAAACAACATGTACACACAAACAGGACTGTTTGAAAACACCTGCGTTTCATTCCATTACGGGGCAGGAAGAGGAGACGGGAGGGAGGGAGGCCTGCATGTTATATCTACATGTGTATTCCTCCTCTTAAAGCCTGGTGCTTTCTTCAGAAGGTTAATTAGAGGCTGAGTGTTGTTGCACGCAATGAAATGTGGCCAAGGCACAGGGTGAGACTAAGAGACAGAGAGAGAGAGAGGAGAGAGAGAGAGAGGAGAGAGAGAGAGAGAGAGAGAGAGAGAGAGGAGAGAGAGAGAGAGAGAGAGAGAGGAGAGCGAGAGAGAGAGAGAGAGGAGCGCTGCTGCAAGGCACAGGTAGCTAAGAAGAGAGAAAGAGAGAGGAGAGAGAGAGAGAGAGAGAGAGAGAGAGAGAGAGAGAGAGAGAGAGAGAAGAGAGAGAGAGAGAGAGAGAGAGAGAGAAGAGAGAGAGAGAAGAGAGAAAGAGAGAGAGAGAGAGAAGGCTGCTGCAAGGGGTAGAGAGTTACTACTTTGGTACATATCTACACAAAATAACACTTGTCTATCTGAGAGAAGCTATGAGAGAGGAGAGGAGACGGGAGAGAGGAGAGAGGAGACGGGGAAAGCAGAGGAGAGAAAGGAGACGGGAGACGGGAAAAGGGGAGAGAGAGAGAGGAGAGAGTGAGGAAGAGGTACAGGTGTGAAGGGGAAACATGCATGCTGTTATGTCAGTCACTGACAGTCAGTCATTTATCCATGTCAGCTAACAGTTTTTAGATGGTAAATTAGTCTAGCAGCCTGTTATCTAAACTTGTAGCAAAATGTGTAGAATTGCAGGAAATGAATGCTAAAATGTTTAGTTGCTTAGGGCCCCAAAAGGCTGACTGCATGTGTGGGTACGCTGACCCACAAGCCACTGCTGCCCTCGTGATGAGTTCCCGATTTTGGTGGCCCTCACCCCCATCAAGTCACTCATCCCTGCCCTAGTCAATCAACAAACAATGACATCCCTCCACACACACACACACACACACACACAACACACACACACACAACACACACAACCCACCTGATTCTATAAAACATGTGGCTGCACACTAGACTTGAGAGAGAAAGTCGAGACTATTTTAGTGAATGTCTAATCTTTGTGTTCGGAAGTGGTAAACCCAGCTGGTTATATGAAAGACATGCCAAGGTGATTGATGGCTTTTAATGGCGCGCATGTTTGCTATCTGGCCTAGGGATGTCCATAAACGTCCGGGGAAAATAACAAACAACGCTTTTAATACAAAGGTAAACAATAATGCTTTTCTAAACAGCCCTAATCTGGTAGCTCACAACTGGACCTCTGCCTGTGTGACCTAGTAACTCTGTAGGGTCTGTCAGTGTGACCTAGTAACCTCTGTAGGGTCTTGTCAGTGTGACCTAGTAACCTCTGTAGGTCTGTCAGTGTGACTAGTAACCTCTGTAGGTCTGTCAGTGTGACCTAGTAACCTCTGTAGGGTCTGTCAGTGTGACCTAGTACCTCTGTAGGGTCTGTCAGTGTACTAGTACCTTGAGTATTACCTGTAACGTCTGTAGGGTCTGTCAGTGTTACCTAGTAACCTCTGTAGGGTCTGTCAGTGTGACCTAGTAACCTCTGTAGGGTCTGTCAGTGTGACCTAGTAACCTCTGTAGGGTCTGTCAGTGTTACTAGTAACCTTCTGTAGGGTCTGTGTCAGTGTGACCTAGTAACCTCTGTAGGGTCTGTCAGTGTGACCTAGTAACCTCTGTAGGGTCTGTCAGTGTGACCTAGTAACCTCTGTAGGTCTGTGTCAGTGATTGTTCATGTATGAATACAGAAATCGGACTGTTCCACAGAGACGGGGCACCAGAGATCTCTGTCTCAACACACACAAACCCTGGGTTTAGTGTTTAGTTGGCCACCACATGCCTCTGTGTGTATGCTCCTGTACATATAGGTTACAGCAGAGAAGATGGGTTAGTAATGTGATGTGATGGTGTTAATGTGATGGTGTTATGTGATGGTGTGATGGTGTTATGTGATGGTGTGATGGTGTTAATGTGATGGAGTTTATGTGATGCTTAATGTGATGGCGTTAATGTTGATGGCGTTAATGTGATGGCGTTAATGTGATGGCGTTAATGTGATGGTGTGGAATGGGAAAATACAGAACGTTCTACACAAGCAGATTTGACGACAAATCTTCACATCGTTCACTCTCTCCTCTCTCCTCCTCCCATTCAATCTTTCACCTCTCTCCCTCCATTCACATCTTTCACCTCACTCCTCTCTCTCTCCCTCTCATCTTTCACCTCACTCCTCTCTCTCCCCTCACATCTTTCACCTCTCACCTCTCTCTCCCATTACATCTTTCAATCTCTCTCTCCCTCCCTCCATTCACATCTTCCACCTCCCTCCATTCACAACTTTTACTTCTCTCCTCTCTCTCCCTCCCATCAACATCTTTCACCTCTCACCTCTCTCTCCCATACATCTTTCACCTCTCTCTCTCCCTCTCTCATTCACATCTTTCACCTCTCTCTCTCCCTCCCATTCACATCTTTCACACCCCTCTCCCATTCACATCTTTCACCTCTCTCTCTCCCTCCATTCACATCTTTCACCTCTCTCTCTCCCTCTCCATTACATCTTTCACCTCTCCTTCCCTCTCCCATTCACATCTTTCACTCTCTCTCTCCTCTCCCATTCACTCTCTTCACCTCTCTCTCTCCCTCCCATTCACATCTTTCACCTCTCTCTCTCTCTCCCATTCACATCTTTCACCTCTCTCTCAACATCTTTTACTCCTTCTCTCCTCCCCTCTCCCTCTCCTCACCTCTCCTCTCCTCCATTCACCTCTCTTCCTTCTCCCATCTTTTTGACTGATAAGAGATGTGGATGACTGAAAGAGACTAAGGGCTGTACGTGCAGAAACACGGCAAGAGCAGAGAGATGGAGGACTAGAGATAACACACACAAGAACACACTGACAGTGGCAGAACGCTGGGGGTCGGAGAGAGAGAACAGAGACGAAGCAGAGAGACAGAGAGACAGAGAGAGAGAGAGAGAGAGAGAGAGAGAAGACAGAGAGAGTCAGTCAGCCATCAGTGCGTTGGTTGGTTCAGCAGTCAGCAGGTCAGGGACCTCTGTCTATAAGCATCACTCCTCTCATAGACCAGATGTCTTCATTCAGCCTCCTCCTCCTTTATATAAACCACCCCTGTCCTGAAACTCCCCGTCACATGGCAATGTCACACACACACAAGCTACACAAAGGCCTGGAAAACAACAGAGGTACAGTAACACAATGCCGTAGAAATACTGTACTTGAGACTACAGACACTAGGCAAAAGCATAGGACTTACACAGTACACGAATACAACCATACATGAAATACACCATTTCAACGGGGAAATAATGTAGAAATGTCCTACTTTGGAGACAAAATAATAACGTAGTAGATGAACACTGTCCATTTTCTGTTTAGGTCGGGATTCCTGTACGACCATATGGGGACTGTCTGTGTCTGTCTGGTCTTTCTGTTCAGGTCGGGGGGATTCCTGTACGACCATATGGGGACTGTCTGGTCTGGTCTGGTCTCTGTTCAGGTCGGGGGATTCCTGTACGACCATATGGGACTGTCTGGTCTGGTCTGGTCTTTCTGTTCAGGTCGGGGGGATTCCTGTACGACCATATGGGGACTGTCTGGTCTGCTGGTCTTTTCTGTTCAGTCGGGGGGATTCCTGTACGACCATATGGGACTGTCTGGTCTGGTCTGGTCTTTCTGTTCAGGTCGGGGGATTCCTGTACGACCATAATGGGGACTGTCTGGTCTGGTCTGGTCTTTCTGTTCAGGTCGGGGGATTCCTGTACGACCATATGGGGACTGTCTGGTCTGGTCTGGTCTTTCTGTTCAGGTCGGGGGGATTCCTGTACGACCATATGGGGACTGTCTGGTTCTGGTCTGGTCTTTCTGTTCAGGTCGGGGAGATTCCTGTACGACCATATGGGACTGTCTGGTCTGGTCTGGTCTTTCTGTTCAGGTCGGGGATTCCTGTACGACCATTGGGGACTGTCTTGCCTGGTCTGGTCTTTCTGTTCAGTCGGGGGATTCCTGTACGACCATATGGGGACTGTCTGGTCTGGTCTGGTCTTTCTGTTTAAGTCGGGGGGATTCCTGTACGACATATGGGGACTGTCTGGTCTGGTCTGGTCTTTCTGTTTAAGTCGGGGGGATTCCTGTACGACCATATGGGGACTGTCTGGTCTGGTCTGGTCTTTCTGTTTAGGTCGGGGGATTCCTGTACGACCATATGGGACTGTCTGGTCTGGTCTGGTCTTTCTGTTTAAGTCGGGGGGATTCCTGTACGACCATATGGGGACTGTCTGGTCTGGTCTGGTCTTTCTGTTCAGGTCGGGGGATTCCTGTACGACCATATGGGGACTGTCTGGTCTGGTCTGGTCTGGTCTTTCTGTTTAAGTCGGGGGATTCCTGTACGACCATATGGGGACTGTCTGGTCTGGTCTGGTCTTTCTGTTCAGGTCGGGGGATTCCTGTACGACCATAGGGGACTGTCTGGTCTGGTCTTTCTGTTCAGGTCGGGGGGATTCCTGTACGACCATATGGGACTGTCTGGTCTGGTCTTTCTGTTTACGTCGGGGGATTCCTGTACGACCATATGGGATGGGGGTGATCTGTCTGTCTGTCTGTCTGTCAGTGTGTGTAGCCTGTCTGTTCAGTCAGTCAGACATCGTCTGATTACAGTGGTAATTACACAACAACTCTTCCAGAATCTTTGTCAGGTGAAACTCCCAGGAACCTACAGTGAACTGGTGCACCCCCCCCCCCCCCTAACCACTCTGTGTAGAGACAGTTCTGCTCCCTAGGGGCCTGACCAGGAGATGGCTATGGGATAAGGGCCCCGTGTTATGACTGTCAACTGTATCTGATAAGGCAGTGATATGGGATGGGGGGGGGGGGGGGGGGGCACAGTTTGGTCCATAGAAACATTATTACTGACACACTTGGTTCCAGAAACACTTCTCCTCTCGCCAAGAACCAGCCAACTATCGTTAAGAGGAAGACGTGAGCCATGCAGATATATGTGGCACATAATCTAGCCTATATTCTGAAAAGGCAATCAGAACAGAGCATGATGGTAAAGAAACTGAAATATTGTCCACAGATATCAACAAGGCCCAAACTAATGATCACAAATCACAATGGTACTGTACTAACTGCTAGTGGTCGGATCAGTCTTTTCAAAGATGCATGATCAGAAACCAACGCAGACCTGTCTCCCTCCTTCGCCTAGATGTTTTATCTCGCAGTGCTCAGGTTCCTTTGTAAACCAAACTAGGGTGTTGGGGGGGGAGCCGGAGGAGACCAGCTGTCCACTGTCCATCAGCCCACATATCAAGCAGAATATCTAGACCACAGCTTTACGTTACCCGGTCAGCCTGCCCTGACTCCTCCTCCTCCTCCTCCTCCTCCTCCATCTTCTCCTCCTCCTCCTCCTCCTCCTCCTCCTGTTTTAAAAGAAGTGGAGAGGGGCCGATGGCTGGCACCGGGCCAAATATGCCGGATAGCTTCACCCACAGCTGCAAGCAGGCGGCAGCCCCCAGAAACAATGGCCTTCTCTCATTAAAGCCCTCCCTCTTGACTCCCTCACACAGAGAGAGGGGGAGAGGGATCTAGGGAGAGAGGGATCTAGGGGAGAGAGGGATCTAGGGAGAGAGGGATCTAGGGGAG
>NC_036863.1:33511-35977 GCF_002910315.2 Salvelinus sp. IW2-2015
AGAGGGATCTAGGCGAGAGAGGGATCTACGGGAAGAAGGGATCTGGAGAGGAGGGATCAAGGGAGAGAGGGATCATAGGGACAGAGGGAGAGGAGGAAATCGAGGGACAGAGGGAATCTGAAGTGTGGTCCTCCTCTACTCTACAAGTGTGTCCTCGTCGTCACAGCTCTGCTGTGAAGTGAGTTCATTAAATGGAAATGGGACGTGGTGATCAGATAATATCAGATAATCAGAGAGAGCTGTGGCCTCAGGCAAGCAGAGCAGAGAAGAGCCAGAGAGAGCAGAGAAAGAGCACAGCCTCCCTCTACGCGACACGGAAATAAAAATCATCTCTAACGGCGATAAAAGTTTCCCGCCGCCTGCCCTGCCGCCCTGCCTGCCATCCGCTGCCGCCGCCCTGCCTGCCGCTCTGCCTGCCGCCTGCCACCTCCTGGCTGCGCTTGGCCTGCGCTCTTGCCTGCCGCCTGCCACCCTGCCTGCGCTTCTGCCTGCCGCTCTGCTGCCGCCTCCACTGCCTGCAGCTCTGCCTGCCGCTGCCACCCTGCCTGCCGCTCTGCCTGCCGCCTGCCGCCCTGCCTGCCGCTCTGCTGCCGCCTGCGCCCTGCCTGCCGCCGCTGCTGCCGCCCTGCCTGCCGCCCTGCCTGCCGCCTGCCTGCCGCTCTGCCTGCCGCCTGCCACCCTGCCTGCCGCATCTGCCTGCCGCTGCCACCCTCCTGCCATCCTGCCTGCCACATGCCTGCCACCCTGCTGCGCCTGCCACCCTGCCTGCCGCTCTGGCCCTGCCGCTCTGCCTGCGCCTGCCACCCTGCCTGCCGCTGCCACCCTGCCTGCCGTCTGGCCTGCCGCCTGCCACCCTGCCTGCCACCCTGCCTGCCCGCTCTGCCTGCCGCTGCACCCTGCCTGCGCTCTGCTGCCGCTGCCACCTGCCTGCATCCTGCGCCACTGCCTGCCGCTTCCTGCCGCACTGCACACCCTGCTGCCGCTTGCCTGCGCTCTTTGCTGCGCTTGCCACCCCTGCCTTGCGCTCTGCCTGCCGCCTGCCACCCTGCTGCCATCAGGGGAGAGAGGGATCTAGGGAGAGAGGGATCTAGGGGAGAGAGGGATCTAGGGAGAGAGGGATCAAGGGAGAGAGGGATCTAGGGACAGAGGGAGAGAGGAATCGAGGGACAGAGGGATCTGTAAGTGTGTCCTCCTCTACTCTACAAGTGTGTCCTCGTCGTCACAGCTCTGCTGTGAGTGAGTTCATTATGGAAATGGGACCGTGTGATCAGATAATATCAGATAAAATCAGAGAGAGCTGTGGCCTCAGGCCAAGCAGAGCAGAGAAGAGCAGAGAAGAGCACAGCCTCCCTCCTACGCGACACGGAAATAAAACATCATCTCTAACGGCGATCAAAGGTTTCCCGCCGCCCTGCCTGCCGCTCTGCCTGCCGCCTGCCACCCTGCCTGCCGCTCTGCCTGCCGCTCTGCCTGCCGCCTGCCACCCTGCCTGCCGCTCTGCCTGCCGCCTGCCACCCTGCCTGCCATCCTGCCTGCCATCCTGCCTGCCACCCTGCCTGCCACCACAAGCAATAACAAAATATTAGCCACCACCGCGACAGACAAAGCGAGCAAGCCAGCTAACCGTGCAATGACTGATTAACTAATGCAATTACATGACTTGTGAAAAAACAAAACACTACCTCCAATATTACCTCAAGGTAAACTTAATGGGGGTTTCACTATCACAATTTAATGGGGGTTTCGCTATCACAGTTTAATGGGGGTTTCGCTATCACAGTTTAATGGGGGTTTCGCTATCACAGTTTAATGGGGGTTTCGCTATCACAGTTTAATGGGGATTTCACTATCACAGTTTAATGGTTAATGGTGGTTTCACTATCACAGTTTAATGGGGGTTTCACTATCACAGTTTAATGGTTAATGGTGGTTTCACNTTTCACTATCACAGTTTAATGGTTAATGGTGGTTTCACTATCACAGTTTAATGGGGGTTTCACTATCACAGTTTAATGGTTAATGGTGGTTTCACTATCACAGCTTAACGGGGGTTTCACTATCACAGTTTAAGGAAAACGTGGAAATAAAACAACATGTAAGTTGTTAGTACCTGAAGTACCTGAAGTGAAGAGGAATACTTTAATATAATTCAATCAGTTAAAGGGTTTGTCTGTTTTATAACTGTAATTGTGTGTTGTAACATGTAGTCAGTGATTATTATTGTCATATCTTTTTCACTCCCCAGAACAAACTGTGTTGTATAGGTTACCACGGAGCCGTGTTGTATAGGATAACACGGAGCCGTGTTGTATAGGATAACACGGAGCCGTGTTGGAGAGGATACCACGGAGCCGTGTTGGAGAGGACACCACGGAGCCGTGTTGGAGAGGACACCACGGAGCCGTGTTGTATAGGACACCACGGAGCCGCGTTGGAGAGGATACCACGGAGCCGCGTTGGAGAGGA
>NC_036863.1:36799-41436 GCF_002910315.2 Salvelinus sp. IW2-2015
GGAGAGGATACCACGGAGACCCCGTTGGAGAGGATAACCACGGAGCCGCAGTTGGAGAGGGATACCACGGAGCCGTGTTGAGGAGAGATACCACGGAGCCGTGTTGGGAGATGACCACGGGCCGTTGGAGAGGATAACACGGAGCCTGTTGGATAGGATACCCACGGGAGCCGTGTTGGAGAGGACACCACGGAGCCTGTTGGAGAGGACACCACGGACTTGAAGAACCACGAGCCGTTGGAGAGGAACACCACGGAGCCGCGTTGGAGAGGACACCACGGAGCCGCGTTGGAGAGGACACCAACACGGAGCCGCGTTGGAGAAGGATACCCACGGAGCCGCGTTGGAGAGGATACCACGGAGCCCCGTTGGAGAGGATACCACGGAGCCGCGTTTGGAGAGATACCACGGAGCCGCGTTGGAGAGGATTACACGAGAGGCCGGCGTTGGAGAGGATACCCACGGAAAGACGCGTTGGAGAGGAGTACCACGGAAGCCGCGTTGGAGAGGATACCACGGAGCCGCGTTGGAGAGGAACCACGGAGCCGCGTTGGAGAGGACACCACGGAGCCGCGTTGACGAGCACCACGTGAGCGCGTTGGAGAGGACACCACGGAGCCGCGTTGGAGAGGATACCACGGAGCCGCGTTGGAGGAGATCCCGGAGCCGGAAGAGATACCACGGAGCCGCGTTGGAAGGAGGATACCACGGAGCCGCGTGGAGAGGATTACCACGGAGCCGTGTTGGAGAGGACACCACGGAGCCGCGTTGGAGAGGACACCACGGAGCCGCGTTGGATAGGATACCACGGAAGCGTGTTGGAGAGGAACCACGGTCTATAATGTAGTAACGGGAGGATACTGCCTGGAACCAGTCTGAGGACTCTCTTCCAGTTGGCAATGCTGTGTTTATTACTTCAAGGAGTCCTCTTGAGGTTGGTCTGGGAGGCTTCAACAATTAAAGGCCTCTCTATTTCCGTCACGTAAATGGTTAACATTTACAGAATCATGTCTTTGCCACCGAGTCGAGCGGGGTAGCACATGGCCGGGCTATGCAGGGCCCCCAGTCCGTTCTAGGCTGTGTCCCAAATCCTCACCATATTCCCACTATAGACCGAGAGAGATGTGGCGAGCAGCATAAATGCTAGATGCTAACGGCAACACCGCTCCATTTCATCCATACAAAACTGCCCTTTCCCCCTTGTCCTGGGCTGTGTCCCAAAATCGCACCCTGGGCCTGGGTCCAATTAAGCGCACTATGAAGGGAACAGGTTACATTTGGGACGTGACCTCCCTCTCTCTTTGTAACAGTAACAAGTGGGACAATTCTTGGTGCTGCGCCCGGAAACCTGACGCCCTTCTGGTAATGCCATGTCATGCCCGGGTGCTCTCTCTGTGTGGGGGGGTTAGGAGGACCCGGGTGCTCTCTCTGTGTGGAGGAGTTTAGGAGGGGCCCGGGTGCTCCTCTGTGTGGAGTGAGGAAGGGGCCCGGGTGCTCTCTCTGTGGGGTTAGGAGGACCGGTGCTCTCTCTGTGTGGGAGTTAGGAGGGGCCCGGTGCTCTCTCTGTGTGGAGGGGTTAGGAGGGACCCGGGTGCTCTCTCTGTGTGGAGGAGTTAGAGAGGGCCCGGGTGCTTCTCTCTGTGTGGAGGTAGGAGGGCCCGGTGCCTTCTGTGTGGAGGTTTAGGAGGGGCCCGGCGTGCTCTCTCTGTGTGAGGGGTTAGGAGGGGCCCGGTGCCTCTCTCTGTGTGGAGGGGTTAGGAGGGACCCGGGTGCTCTTCTCTGTGTGGAGGGGTTAGGAGGACCGGGGTGCTCTCTCTGTGTGGAGGGGTTAGGAGGACCCGGGTGCTCTCTCTGTGTGGAGTGGTTAGGAGGGACCCGGGTGCTCTCTCTGTGGAGGGGTTAGGAGGGACCCGGGTGCTCTCTCTTGTGGAGGAGTTAGCGAGGGACCCGGTGGTGTGGGGTGGGAACGGGGGGGGGGCAGGAGGGTGGTTGTCATATACTGGCAGTGTAGAGTGGGTAACGGAAGTTTGGGTGGCAAGGCAGGGGGTAGGGAGGCGAAAGGAGGTGGAGGAGGAGAGGGCAGGCAGGACGGCAGGAAGAACAGCTGGTCTTTCATTGACAGACTTTCAATGCTGACAGTTTAACATTTCACAGCAAAGAGAAGGGGAGGGAGGGAGACTACAGCAGGGGCCAACTGTAGATTAGAAAAGAAAACGTTTTTTTTTAAAGCTCTATTGAGGAACATAGGAGTGAGAGACAGAGTGACACCACGTGGGCCAATGGACACATTCCATCCTGTATGAATCATAGACACTGAGGGGGCTGTTGTTGTTGTCGTCGTTCCTGTTGTGCCGACAGGTTGGTTTGCCGGCCAGCACTATTGTCTATCCAGTCACATTGATGGAGTCTTTCGGAGGAAACCTACTGAAGCCAGCGTCCTACTGAACCCGCGTGTAAAGTTCATCACAACTCCCCCATTTCATCTGCCTAATAAACTCATTCATGTTTTTCCTTTTCCACAACATGTCATCGCGTGACTCCACGTTACCTCGACATGATGGTTACTGTATCAATATTTGCGCATTAAAAGCGTTTCCATCACAATTGTCGCATAATCTATTTCTCACCGGCAACAAAATGATCCATCCGTGTGTTTTCTTTTGTAGACATAAGGACATTTTTTAAACAAATTTGCTGTTTCATCAAGCCATATTGAGTTTATATATTCAATACGGGGGGAGAGACACAGAAGACATAGAGAGAGACATAGAGAGAGAGAGACAGAGAGAGACATAGAGAGAGAGACAGAGAGAAAAGAGAGAGAGACAGAGATTTAGTAGCTAAGATGTTGCCGATTGCTGCGTTCCACCAGGACCCCCCCCCCCCCCCCCCCCCACTCCCTCCCTGCTGTATGTATGGTCTGAACGGTGTGTCCAGTATTTCCCCACACCCCTGCTGCAGTGCACCAGTCTCACCACTCTGCTCCGCCTGCTTCCCCCACCTTACCCCCGCAGCCCGCTTCAGGCCCAGCGAGAAATGACCTCACCATGTATGGGTTCAGCATGCACACACACACGCACACACACAGAGGCACATGCACACACACACACCACACCACCAACATCCCCCCATGGACACCGGCTCTCACAATGCTGTCATGCAACTGCCAGCATGGGGCATAGCCACAGTGCAGCGCTGCAGGCCTCATCCACTCCAACTGAAACACTTCAACACAGCTCATTCACACACTAACAAAGACCCACCAAACAAAACGGAAACACAACAAAACGCTCTGGATGATCTCATGTTTCCATCTTTAAACTGCATCTCCTCTCTCTCTCTCTCTCCTCTACAGTAGCTTTGTCACTCAGTCTCCTCTCCTCTCCTCTCCTCTCCTCTCCTCTCCTCTCCTCTCCTCTCCTGTAACTGTGTCAGTCTCCTCTCCTCTCCTCTCCTCTCCTCTCCTCTCCTGTAGCTGTGTCACTCAGTCTGTCTCCTCTCGCTGTTTGGCAGAATAAAAAGGCCTCTGTGATCAAAGGGATCCCGACTGGTTCCAACTGAAAAATGCACTTCTCATCACTGTTTGTTTACGCCGCAAATACATGACCATATCAGATAACAGATGTAAAGATAGAAAGGGGTAAAGAAGGGGGTATAATGATGCAGAGTGGAGTGCAGGTTATACCGACTGAGTTATACCGGCTGAGTTATACCGGCTGAGTTACACCGGCTGAGTTACACCGACTGAGTAACACCGACTGAGTTATACTGGCTGTTACACCGACTGAGTTACACCGACTGAGTTACACCGACTGAGTTACACCGACTGAGTTATACCGACTGAGTTATACCGACTGAGTTACACCGACTGAGTTACACCGACTGAGTTACACCGACTGAGTTACACCGACTGAGTTATACCGACTGAGTAACACCGACTAAGTTATACTGGCTGACTGAGTTACACGACTGAGTAACACCGACTAAGTATACTGGCTGACTGAGTAACACCAACTAAGTATACTGGCTGACTGAGTTACACGACTAAGTTATACTGGCTGACTGAGCTACACTGACTGAGTAACCACCGACTGAGTAACACCGACTAAGTTATACTGGCTGACTGAGTTACATCGACTGAGTAACACCGACTAAGTATACTGGCTGACTGAGTAACACCAACTAAGTATACTGGCTGACTGAGTTACACCGACTAAGTTATACTGGCTGACTGAGCTACACTGACTGAGTAACACCGACTGAGTTACACCGACTAAGTTATACTGGCTGACTGAGCTACTGGATACAATACATCACTACAGGATACAATACATCTCTACAGGATACAATACATCACTACAGGATACAATACATACTACAGGATACAATACATCACTACAGGATACAATACATCACTTACAGGATACAATACATCACTACAGGCATACAAATACATCACTACAGGATACAATACATCACTACAGGTACAATACATCACTACAGATACAATACATCACTACAGGATACAATAACATCACTACAGGAATACATACATCACTCACAGGATACAATACATCACTACAGGATACAATACATCACTACAGGACTTATCCATAAATAGTACGTTAATCTCATAG
>NC_036863.1:47467-62398 GCF_002910315.2 Salvelinus sp. IW2-2015
TGTCAGTTAGAGTACACTACCATCAACAGTGTAGAGTACACTACCATCAACAGATGTAGAGTACACTACCATCAACAGTGTAGAGTTACCACTACCATCAACAGTGTAGAGTACCACTACCATCAACAGTGTAGAGTACATACCATCAACAGTGTAGAGTACACTACCATCAACAGTGTAGAGTACACTACCATCAACAGTAGAGTACCACTACCATCAACAGTGTAGAGTACACTACCATCAACAGTGTAGAGTACACTACCATCAACAGTGTAGAGTACACTACCATCAACAGTGTAGAGTACACTACCATCAAATGTAGAGTACACTACCATCAACAGTGTAGAGTACACTACTAACAGTGTAGAGTACCACTACCATCAACAGTGTAGAGTACACTACCATCAACAGTGTAGAGTACACTACCATCACAGTGTAGAGTACACTACCATCAACAGTGTTAGAGTACACTACCATCAACAGTGTAGAGTACCACACATCAACAGTGTAGAGTACCACTACCATCAACAGTGTAGAGTACACTACCATCAACAGTGTAGAGTACACTACCATCAACAGTTAGAGTACACTACCATCAACAGTGTAGAGTACACTACCATCCAACAGTGTAGAGTACACTACCATCAACAGTGTAGAGTACACTACCATCAACAGTGTAGAGTACACTACCATCAACAGTGTAGAGTACACTACCATCAACAGTGTAGAGTACACTACCATCAACAGTGTAGAGTACACTACCATCAAACAGTGTAGAGTACACTACCCATCAACAGTGTAGAGTACACTACCATCAACAGTGTAGAGTACACTACCATCAACAGTGTAGAGTACACTACCATCAACAGTGTAGAGTACACTACCATCAAACAGTGTAGAGTACACTACCATCAACAGTGTAGAGTACACTACCATCAACAGGTAGAGTACACTACCATCAACAGTGTAGAGTACACTACCATCAACAGTGTAGAGTACACTACCATCAACAGTGTAGAGTACACTACCATCAACAGTGTAGAGTACACTACCATCAACAGTGTAGAGTACACTACCATCAACAGTGTAGTACACTACCATCAACAGTGTAGAGTACACTACCATCAACAGTGTAGAGTACACTACCATCAACAGTGAGAGTACACTACCATCAACAGTGTAGAGTACACTACCATCAACAGTGTAGAGTACACTACCATCAACAGTGTAGAGTACCACTACCATCAACAGTGTAGAGTACACTACCATCAACAGTGTAGAGTACACTACCATCAACAGTTGTAGAGTACACTACCATCCAACAGTGTAGAGTACACTACCATCAACAGTGTAGAGAGACACTACCATCAACAGTGTAGAGTACACTTACCATCAACAGTGTAGAGTACACTACCATCAACAGTTTGTAGAGTACCACTACCATCAACAGTGTAGAGTACACTACCATCAACAGCTGTAGATACACTACATCAACAATGTAGAGTACACTACCATCAACAGTGTAGAGTACACTACCATCAACAGTGTAGAGTACACTACCATCAACAGTGTAGAGTACCACTACCATCAACAATGTAGAGTACACTACCATCAACAGTGTAGAGTACCACTACCATCAACAGTGTAGAGTACCACTACCATCAACAGTGTAGAGTACACTACCATCAACAGTGTAGAGTACCACTACCATCAACAGTGTAGAGTACCACTACCATCAACAGTGTAGAGTACCACTACCATCAACAGTGTAGAGTACCACTACCATCAACAGTGTAGAGTACACTACCCATCAACAGTGTAGAGTACCACTACCATCAACAGTGTAGAATACCACTACCATCAACAGTGTAGAGTACCACTACCATCAACAGTGTAGAGTACACTACCATCAACAGGGTAGAGTACACTACCATCAAACAGTTGTAGAGTACCACTACCATCAACAGTGTAGAGTACACTACCATCAACAGTGTAGAGTAGCACTACCAATCAACAGGTAGAGTACACTACCCATCAACAGTGTTAAGAGTAGACTACCATCACAGTGGAGAGTTGCAACTTACCATCAACAGTGTAGAGTACACTACCATCAACAGTGTAGAGTACACTACCATCAACAGTGTAGAGTACCACTACCATCAACAGTGTAGAGTACACTACCATCAACAGTGAATGAATAATGTTTCATTCTTATTGATATAACACATAAAATAACCATTAAACAAACAGTTGTCATATGTGAAAATGTTTTTGTCATTTAGCAGATGCTCTTATCCAGTGCGACGTACAGTAGTGAGCGCACATTTTATTTATTTATTTGATTTTTTCTGTACTAGTGTAACAGTATAACTTTAGACCGTCCCCTAGCCCCGACCCGGGCGCGAACCAGGGACCCTCTGCACACATCAACAACAGTCACCCACGAAGCATCGTTACCCATCGCTCCACAAAAGCCGCGGCCCTTGCAGAGCAAGGAGAACCACTACTTCTAGGTTTCAGAGCAAGTGACGTAACCGACTTGAAGGCTGCTAGCGCGCACCACCGCTAACTAGCTAGCCATTTCACATCGGTTACATTAGGCCCTCGTGGGAATCGAACCCACACCCCTGGCGTCGCAAGTACCGTGCTCTACCAGCTGAGCAACTTCCCAAAAATGGAACTTGAAAAAAAAGAAGCCTTGACATTGTCTGTCATTTGGGGAAAGGGTTGTCACTTGTCACTCAGAGAGAAAGACATACAGGTTAAAGTGGAGACATTTCCATGGAGGGAAACAGAAAGGTCCAGCCTGGTCCAGCTGGGTGGAGCAGAGCCTTAAAATAGCAGACTTGAATTGAAAACCTGTCATATATTTACATGAGATAAGGCCTACAGATCAGAAGTCAAACAATGAACAATGCAAAGTTTCCAAGACCATATCTTAAACGGTGGATATGGTAGAAGATAAGAAGACTATGGAAGGAATTAACAATAATGTATAACAATAATATATAACGTAATCCATTTGGGATATAGCCTAGCGAATGAATAGTATAATAGCCCAAAGCCACCTGGACTATATGAGTTCAGTATGACAGAGACCAGATTTAGTACCATTGGCTAAAAGAGAAGTCCTTTAAAAACACTGCGCTTCTTTTCTCTGCAGTATAGTACAGTACACTACAGTATAGTATACTGAAGTATAGTACAGTACACTACCGTATAGTACACTACAGTATAGTACAGTACATTACAGTATAGTATAGTACACCACAGTACACTACAGTATAGTACACTACAGTATAGTACACCACAGTATAGTACACTACAGTATAGGACAATACACACAGTATAGTACACCACAGTATAGTACACTAAACTACAGTACACTACACCACAGTACACTACACTACAGTGCCAGTAACACTACAGTATAGTACACTACACCACAGTATTAGTACACTACACCACAGTATAGTACACTTACAGTATAGTACAGTGCAGTACACTACAGCATAGTACAGTACACTACAGTATAGTACACCACAGTATAGTACACTACAGTACCCTACAGTATAGTACACTACAGTAATAGACAACTACAGCATAGTACACCACATTACTCTACAGTATAGTACACTACAGTATAGTACACTACACTACAGTATAGGACACCACAGTACACTACACTACAGTAGAGTACACTACAGTATAGTACACTACAGTAATAGTACACTACAGTACCCTACACTAACCACAGTACACTACACTACAGTGCAGTACACTACAGTATAGTACACTACACCACAGTATAGTACACTACACCACAGTATAGTACACTACACCACAGTATAGTACACTACAGTATAGTACAGTACACTACAGCATAGTACAGTACACTACAGTATAGTACACCACAGTATAGTACACTACAGTACGCTACATTATAGTACACTACAGTATAGTACACTACAGTACCCTACAGTATAGTACACTACAGTAATAGAACACTACAGCATAGTACACCACATTACTCTACAGTATAGTACACTACAGTATAGTACACTACACTACAGTATAGTACACCACAGTACACTACACTACAGTAGAGTACACTACAGTATAGTACACTACAGTAATAGTACACTACAGTACCCTACACTACAGTACCCTACAGTATAGTACACTACAGTAATAGTACACTACGGTACACTACAGATAGTACATTTATGTATAGTACACTACAGTATAGTACAGTACACTACAATATAGTGCACACCAGTACAGTACAATATAGTATAGCACAGTACACTACATTACACCAAGTCACTACAGTATAGTACAGTACACTACAGTATAGTATACTACAATACACTACAGTATAGTATACTGCAATACACTACAGATACACTATGGTACACTACAGTGTAGTTAAAGTATAGTACAGTACACTCAAGTACAGTACACCACAGTACAGTACACTAAAGTACAGTATAGTACAGTACACTTCAGTGTAGTACACTACAGTATAGGACACCACAGTACACTACAGTATAGTACACTACAGTACCCTAGAGGTATAGTACACGACAGTATAGTACACTACAGTATAGTACAGTACACTACAGTGCAGTACACTACAGCACACTACAGTACAGTAAACTACAATATAGTACACCACAGTACACTACACTACAGTAGAGTACACTACAGTGCAGTACACTACAGTATAGTACACTACACACAGTATAGTACACTACACCACAGTATAGTACACTACAGTATAGTACAGTGCAAAGTACACTACAGCATAGTACAGTACACTACAGTATAGTACACCACAGTATAGTACACTACAGTACGCTACATTATAGTACACTACAGTAATAGTACACTACAGTACCCTACAGTATAGTACACTACAGTAATAGAACACTACAGCATAGTACACCACATTACTCTACAGTATAGTACACTACAGTATAGTACACTACACTACAGTATAGTACACCACAGTACACTACACTACAGTAGAGTACACTACAGTATAGTACACTACAGTAATAGTACACTACAGTACCCTACACTACAGTACCCTACAGTATAGTACACTACAGTAATAGTACACTACGGTACACTACAGTATAGTACATTATAGTATAGTACACTACAGTATAGTACAGTACACTACAATATAGTGCACACCAGTACAGTACAATATAGTATAGCACAGTACACTACATTACACCACAGTACACTACAGTAWAGTACAGTACACTACAGTATAGTATACTACAATACACTACAGTATAGTATACTGCAATACACTACAGTACACTATGGTACACTACAGTGTAGTAAAGTATAGTACAGTACACTCAAGTACAGTACACCACAGTACAGTACACYAMAGTACAGTATAGTACAGTACACTTCAGTGTAGTACACTACAGTATAGGACACCACAGTACACTACAGTATAGTACACTACAGTACCCTAGAGTATAGTACACGACAGTATAGTACACTACAGTATAGTACAGTACACTACAGTGCAGTACACTACAGCACACTACAGTACAGTAAACTACAATATAGTACACCACAGTACACTACAGTGTAATACAGTATGGTCTAGTACACTACAGTATAGTACAGTACACTACAATATTGTGCACAACAGTACAGTACAATACAGTATAGCACAGTACACTACACTAAAGTACAGTACACGACAGTATAGTACATTTACATTTAAGTCATTTAGCAGACGCTCTTATCCAGAGCGACTTACAAGCACATACATTCATACTTTTTTTTTTTTGTACTGGCCCCCCGTGGGAATCGAACCCACAACCCTGGCGTTGCAAGCGCCATGCTCTACCAACTGAGCCACACGGGGCCCGTGTATACTACAATACACTACAATATAGTATACGACAGTGCCAAATGCAGACCTGATGTCCTAGTCTATACCAACTAAAAATGCAGACCTGATGACCTAGTCTATACCAACTAACAATGCAGACCTGATGTCTAGGTTAATACAACTAACAATGCAGACCTGATGACCTAGTCTACTACCAACTAACAATGCAGACCTGATGTCCTAGTCTTACCAACTAACAATGCAGACCTGATGTCCTAGTCTATACCAACTAACAATGCAGACCTGATGTTGTAGTCTATACCAACTAACAATGCAGACCTGATGTTGTAGTCTATACCAACTAACAATGCAGACCTGATGTCCTAGTCTATACCAACTAACAATGCAGACCTGATGTTGTAGTCTATACCAACTAAATGCAGACCTGATGACCTAGTCTATACCAACTAACAATGCAGACTGATGTCCTAGTCTATACCAACTAACAATGCAGACCTGATGTCCTAGCCTATACCAACTAACAATGCAGACCTGTCTATATCAACTAACAATGCAGACCTGATGACCTAGTCTATACCAACTAACAATGCAGACCTGATGTCCTAGTCTATCCAACTAACAATACAGACCTGTCTATAAAAACTAACAATGCAGACCTGATGTCCTAGTCTATACCAAATAACAATGCAGACCTGACGTCCTAGTCTATACCAAATAACAATGCAGACCGGATGTCCTAGTCTATACCAACTAACAATGCAGACCTGTTGTCCTAGTCTATACCAACTAACAATGCAGACCTGATGTCTAGCCTATACCAACTAACAATGCAGACTGATGTCCTAGCCTATACCAACTAACAATGCAGACCTGATGTCGTAGTTATACATACAATGCTAGACCTGATGTCCTAGTCTACACAACTAACAATGCAGACGGATGTCTACTCTATACCAACTAACAATGCAGACCTGATGTCCTAGTCTATACAACTAACAATACAGACTGATGTCCTAGTCTATATCAACTAACAATGCAGACCTGATGTCAGACCTATACCAACTAACAATGCAGACCTGATGTCCTTCTATACAACTAACAATGCAGACCTGATGTCCTAGCCACATACCAACTAACAATGCAGACCTGATGTCCGAGCCTACCCAACTAACAATGCAGACCGATGTCCTACGTATACCAACTAACAATGCAGACCTGATGTCCGAGCCTACCAACTAACAATGCAGACCTGATGTCCGAGCCTACACAACTAACAATGCAGACCTGATGTCCGAGCTACACCAACTAACAATGCAGACCTGATGTCCTAGTCTACACCAACTAACAATGCAGACCTGATTGTCCTAGTCTAACCAATCCACTAACATGCAGACCTGATGTCCTAGTCTACACCAACTAACAATGCAGACCTGATGTCCTAGTCTACAACCAACTAACAATGCAGACCTGATGTCCTAGTCTACACCAACTAACAATGCAGACCTGATGTCCTAGTCTACACAACTAACAATGCAGACCTGATGTCCTAGTCTACACCAACTAACAATGCAGACCTGATGTCCTAGCCTATACCAACTAACAATGCAGACCTGATTCCTAGCCTATACCAACTAACAATCGACCTGATGTCCTAGTCTACACAACTAACAATGCAGACCTGATGTCCTAGTCTACACCAACTAACAATGCAGACCTGATGTCCTAGTCTACACAACTAACAATGCGACCTGATGTCCTAGTCTACACAACTACATGCAGACCTGATGTCCTAGTCTACACCAACTAACAATGCAGACCTGATGTCCTAGTCTACACCAACTAACAATGCAGACCTGATGTCCTAGTCTACACCAACTAACAATGCAGACCTGATGTCCTAGTCTACTACCAACTAACAATGCAGACCTGATGTCCTAGTCTATACCAACTAACAATGCAGACCTGATGTCCTAGTCTACACCAACTAACAATGCAGACCTGATGTCCTAGTCTACACCAACTAACAATGCAGACCTGATGTCCGAGCCTACACCAAATAACAATGCAGACCTGATGTCCTAGTCTATACCAACTAACAATGCAGACCTGATGTCCTAGCCTACACCAAATAACAATGCAGACCTGATGTCCTAGTCTATACCAACTAACAATGAGACCTGATTCCTAGTCTATACCAACTAACAATGCAGACCTGATGTCCTATGCCTATACCAACTAACAATGCAGACCTGATGTCGTAGTCTATACCAACTAACAATGCAGACCTGATGTCCTAGTCTATACCAACTAACAATGCAGACCTGATGTCCTAGTCTATACCAACTAACAATGCAGACCTGATGTCTAGTTAACAACTAACAATGCAGACCTGATGTCCAGCTACACCAACTAACAATGCAGACCTGATGTCCGGCCTACCCACCAAACAACCCCAACTAAAATGCAGACCTGATGTCTGAGCCACACCAACTAACAATGCAGACCTGATGTCTAGTCTAACCAACTAACAATGCAGACCTGATGTCCTAGTCTTATACCAACTAACAATGCAGACCTGATGTCCTAGTCTACACCAACTAACAATGCAGACCTGATTGTCCTAGCCTACTATGCATTTTACAAAAGGATGTATCACCCTTTTGTCTCTGTCTATTTCTCTCTACTCTCTGGCCAGCCAGGGAGGCTTGGTCTATGTCCCAAATGGCAACCTAGTCCCTATATAGTGCACTACTTTAGATCAGAGCCCTATTCCCTATAATACACACTACTATAGATCAGAGCCCTATTCCCTATAATACACACACTATTTAGACCAGAGCCCTATTCCCTATATAGTGCCTACTTTAGATCAGAGCCCAATTCCCTATATAGTGCACTACTTTAGATCAGAGCCCTATTCCTATATAGTGCACTACTTTAGATCAGAGCCCAATTCCCTATATAGTGCACTACTTTTGACCAGTAGTGAACTATTTGGAAGTAGGGTGCATTTGGACACAGTGAAAGTTTCTTCCTTCTATTCCCTGTGATTCCCAGTAGATGGAGCCTCCATTAAAAAGGTGCCAATTGCCCAACCATGTCAATGTTGCTGGGGCCGGTGGATGAACTTTGAACACGTGAGGCAAAGGCTCTCTGATCTCCCTCTGCCGCACTGGCTCGGGGGGGTAACTTGTTTACGGTTTGATCCATAAAGATCCTTGAATGTTGGAGAGGCTGAATCAGCAGGGATATGGTAACCTTTCACCTTCCCACGCACCAACAGTACAGGTCGCAGGAAACGGTTCTCCGTGTGTGTGTGTATATATGTGTGTTTGTGTGGACACAGTCTGACGGTCTCTCTGGTGGTCTAACTGGGGTGGATCCATATGACGGTCTCTCTGGTGGTCTAACTGACGGTGGTCTCTGACGGTCTCTCTGGTGGTCTAACTGACGGTGGTCTCTGACGGTCTCTCTGGTGGTCTCTGACGTCTCTATGACATTCCATCTGGCAGTCTCTCTGACGGTCTCTATGGTGGTCTCGCTGACAGTCCATCTGGTGGTCTCTGACAGTCCATTTGGTGGTCTATCTAGTTGTCTCTATGATGGTCTAGCTGGTGGTCTCGCTTTATGGTCTATGTGGTTGTCTCTCTGATGGTCTATGTAACAGAAAGGCCCTGGCCAGATCTACTTTCACTGTACTGAAAGCTGATGTTAGTGACCGAAAAGGAAATAATTATCGGGGGGAAACAAAAGAGCTGAACCCTTTCGCAGGCAGGTGTGGAGGAACTCTCTAAAGGGGGCGGGTTTGCCGCTTTTCCTCAGGTCATTGCATCTCTCTCTCACTCTGCCGTCCAAGGTTATTTTAATAAACTAAAACTAATCACGAAAAAACTATGTAGTAAACTGAAATAAAATAATTAACAAACCCATTTGATAAACTAAAACTACATCTATTATCTTTGACTCCAAAACGAACTAAAATGATGTAAATGCAAGGTTTCAAATAGGCCTAGTTACTGCATAACTGTTACTAGCTCTATGCCGTCTCTGCTATCACTAGCTAATCCCCTCACCAGGCTTTTCTACACAGCACATATAAGCCTGGGATATCAACCAGAGGTTCTCTTCTGCACTGTGGGAGGTTCTCTTCTGCACTGTTCAACCAATCCAGTAAGTTGGCCTTAGTAGGAGTGACCACAGAATTATATGGGAGTGACCTACTGAGTAAATTACTTGTCATCATTTAAATGTTAGCGAATCACACGACTGCGAGGCGTGGCTCTGTGCTTGTGGTGTACTAGCGTACAAGGGGAGGGTTAGGGGGAAGGTGTTGTGGGAGATGATTGGTTGGTAGATTAAGCCAATGCCTATGCACCGGGAGTTTCTCGCAGCTCTGTATTGGCTAACAAAGGCCAAGTTAGACGTGTTGGTCCAACAGACTGTTCACGCATTTGGGCGGAAGTGTCTGGGAACAAGATGAATCCCTAGCTAACCTAATGTAGTAGGCTTAACATACATGCCTGAAACTACATACTGGTCCTTACGTGGGAAGTTATTTTCTGCACTGTTAACACTTAACAAGCATGGCTAACACAGCATTCTGCAGCGATACGCCATCCCATCTGGTTTGTGCTTAGTGGTGACTAGCATTTTTTTTTTCTCAACAGGACAATGACCCAACACACACCTCCAGGCTGTGAAGAAATTGTCCGTAGAGCTCCAAGACAGGATTGTGTCTAGGCACAGACCTGGGGGAAGGGTACCAAAACATTTCTGCAGCATTGAAGGTCCCCAAGAACACAGTGGCTTCCATCATTCTTAAATGGAAGAAGTTTGGAACCACCAAGACTCTTCCTAGAGCTGGCCGCCGGCAATACAGCGCAATCGGGGGTGAATATTCTTGGTCAAGGAGGTGACCAAGAACCCGATGGCCACTTTGACAAAGCTCCAGAGTTCCTCTGTAGAGATGGGAGAACCTTCCAGAAGGACAACTACCTCTGCAGCACTCCACCAATCAGTTTTGACGCAAGTCGGTTAGGACATCTACTTTGTGCATGACACAAGTCATTTTTCCAACAATTGTTTACAGAAAGATTATTTCACTTAATCTGAATTCCAGTGGGACATAAAGTTCACATACACTAAGTGGACTGTGCCTTTACACAGCTTGGAAAATTCCTGAAAATGATGTCATGGCTTTAGAAGCTTCTGATAGGCTAATTGACATCATTTGAGTCAATTCGTAGGTGTACCTGTGGATGTATTTCAAGGCCTACCTTCAAACTCAGTGCCTCTTTGCTTGACATCATGGGAAAATCTAAAGAAAATCAGCAAAGACCTCAGAAAAAAAATTGTAGACCTCCACAAGTCTGGTTCATCCTTGGTAGCAATTTCCAAACGCCTAAAGGTACCACGTTCATCTGTACAAACAATAGTACACAAGTATAAACACCATGGGACCACCCAGCCGTCAAACTGCTCAGGAGGGAGACATGTTCCGTCTCCTAGAGATGAACGTACTTTGGTAAGAAAAGTGCAAATCAATCCCAGAACAACAGCAAAGGACCTTGAAGATGCTGGAGGAAACAGGTTCAAAAGTATCTATATCCACAGTAAAACGAGTCCTATATCGACATAACCTGAAAGGCCGCTTCAGCAAGGAAGAAGCCACTGCTCCAAAACCGCCATAAAAAAAGCCAGACTACGGTTTGCAAACTGCACATTGGGAACAAAGATCGTACTTTTTGGAGAAATGTCCTCTGGTCTGATGAAAACAAAAATAGAACTGTTTGGCCATAATGACCATCGTTATGTTTGGAGGAAAGGGGAAGCTTGCAAGCCGAAGAACACATCCCAATCCTGAAGCACGGGGGTGGCGAGCATCATGTTTTGGGGGTGCTTTGCTGCAGGAGGGCACTGGTGTACTTCACAAAATAAATGGCATCAATGGGGGAGGAAAATTATGTGCTATATTGAAGATCATCTCAAAGACATCAGTCAGGAAGTTAAAGCTTAGCCGCAAATGGGTCTTCCAAATGGACATGAACCCAGATACTTCCAAGTTGTGGCAATAATGGCTTTAAGGACAAACAAAGTCAAGGTATTGGAGTGGCCATCACAAAGCCCTGACCTCAATCCTATAGAAAATTTGTGGGCAGAAACTGAAAAAAGCGTGTGACTCAGTTACACCAGCTCTGTCAGAGGAATGGTCCAAAATTCACCAAACTTATTGTGGAAGCTTGTGAAGGCTACCTAAAACATTTAACCCAAGTTAAACAATTTAAAGGCAATGCTACCAAATACGAATTGAGTGTAGGTAAACTTCTGACCCACTGGGAATGTGATGAAAGAAATAAAACGCTGAAATAATCATTTCTCTCTACTATTATTCTGACATTTAACATTCCTTTAAATAAAGCTGGTGATCCGTAACTGACCTAAGACAGGAAATTTTACTCGGATTAAATGTCAGGAATTATGAAAAACTGAGTTTAAATGTATTTGGCTAATGTGTATGTCAACTTCTTTACTTCAACTGTACATGACAGCCCACTTGAGTTTGCCAAAAAGGCACCTAAAACTCTCAGACCATGAGAAACAAGATCTCTCTGGTCTGATGAAACCAAGATTGAACTATTTGGTCTGATATACCAAGCGTCCACGTCTGGAGGAAATCTGGCACCATCTCTAACGGTGAAGCCATGGTGGTGGCAGCATCATGCTGTTGGGATGTTTTTAAGCGGCAGGGACTGGGAGAACTAGTCAGGATCGAGGTAAAGATGAACGGCGCAAAGAACAGAGAGATCCATGATGAAAGACCTGCTCATCAGAGCGCTCAGGGAACTGGGGTGAAGGTTCACCTTCCAACAGAACAACGACCCTAAGCACACAGCCAAAACAACGCAGGAGTGGCTTCGGGACAAGTCTCTGAATGTCCTTGAGTGGCCCAGCCAGAGCCCAGAGTTCAACTCGATCTAACATCTCTGGAGAGACCTGAAAATAGCTCTGCAGCGACACTCCCCATCCAACCTGACAGAGATTGAGAGGATCTCCAGAGAAGAATTGGAGAAACTCCCCAAATACAAGTGTGCCAAGCTTGTAAGGTTCGCTTTGTCATTATGGGGTAGTGCGTGTAGATTGACGAGGGGGAAAAAACTATGTAATCCATTTTAGAATAAGGCTGTAACGTAACAAACTGTGGAAGAAGTCAAAGGGTCTGAATACTTTCTGAATGTATAGACATGGAAAGAGTAGGTGTTCTTGATGTTTGGTACCCTCAGTGTATAACATAATTACCAATACCAGAGAACGACAGTAATATTGACACACATAAACGCAGACACAGAATGACAGACTGTGAGAGAAAGACACACCCGAGTTACACGCCATGTGTTTGTTGACAAACCTATAGCCTTCCATATCTATGTACTGTAGTTCCACAGTCTCCCAATTCAGATCAGATCCATTTCCTGTCCCTACCATGGTGCATCTCTTCCACTCCAGATAGACAGTACCATTGTTCAAAGTCCCTCGGATTTAGAAGAACGGAACGGTTAGCAGCTCACAGCTCTTTTATCTGGACTTATTTATCTTTATTTAGCATTGTGTGAATCATGTATTCAGGTCACTAGATGAAAGAAAAAGGCTCTGGCATTGTCTGTCGTCCCTCATTCCTTTTCTTAACTACACTCTTGTTCTCTCTGGCATGAAAGGAAAGGCGATGAATGGGCAGTGAGGCAACAGCCACTAAATTGATTCCGATTGGCAGAGATAAGGGCGTCCGATGAGATGCTCGTCTCCACACCCTGGTCTGAGCGGAACAGCCATCCAGCACCAGCACTTCCTCCTGGGGAGAGGAAGTCAGTGTTCCTGCCACTGGGCCCTGGGCTGGGACTCTGAGAGAGGTTGTGAAGGGAGGGCAGTAAGTGGTGGTTGGGGGAGGTTATCTTTGAAGTGGATCAAGAATCTCTCTACTGTAGGAAATATATAATATATGCCATCTAGCAGACGCTTTCATCCAAAAGCCTCTTCCAGTCATGTGTGCATTTTATTTTACATATGGGTGGTCCCAGGAATCGAACCCACTATCCTGGCATAGATCTGTCTTTCTATACGGACGGTAAAGGTCTGACTCTAGAGGACACAGGACCACGGTGGCGCTCTGATATCACACAGCAGGTCATTAGCTAGAGAGATACTATTGTACATAGCTGTACTTCAGAGGACCGGTATGCTATGTTTACATACCAGTCAGATAAAATCATATCATCCTCCTCAGTTCCATACACAGACACAACCACAGCTTGAGTTGATATAACATTAAAGGGGAAATCTGCAGTTCAAATAATAACAAAACAGCCACCCAGCCATCGATTTGGTTAATAGCTGAGGGATGGGGCTGGAGAAATGTAACATCTCTATAATTCATAGACAGAGCTACAGATGCAAGGGCTGACCATCCATGATATTACAATTATAGTTTTAACCATGTTTCAAAATTACACTGTTTACAAACAATGAAGTAACACAAGCTTATATTTAGGGTTCTGGTGGGTTTAGACAGTTGAACTAAGTCTATTGGGTATTTATAAGTGATATTCTTCAAGAATCAATTATGAATTTAAAAGTCCAAAAATGGATGTAGCAATCGCAGAGTTCCCATTTAATATAAATGAAAAGCTGGTAACTGTGTAATAAAATGAAATGATGGCTGCCTACAAACAAGTAGCCAGAATCCACCTGAAGGTAGCCTTCTATAGCGGAATCTATCAAACTCCCCCTTAATTTAATGATTAAATACCCCAGAGCTATTCATCATCATCATCATCATCATTTGAGCCAATCAGTTGTGTTGTGACAAGGTAGGGATGGTATACAGAAGATAGCCCTATTTGGTAAAATAATAAAAAGAAAAGAAAAACCCTTGAATGAGTAGGTGTCCAAACTTTTGACTGGTACTGTATATGTGGTAACGACAGAGAAATCTGCTAGAGGGAGTGAGAGGAGGAAAGAGAGAGAGAGAGAGGGGAGGAACGAGAGAGAGG
>NC_036863.1:62423-65385 GCF_002910315.2 Salvelinus sp. IW2-2015
GAGAGGGAGGGAGGGAGGGAGGGGAGGAGAAAAGAGAGGGAGTGAGAGGAGGAAACGAGAGAGAGGGGTGAGGCAGAGGAGGAAGTAGAAGAGAGGAGAGAAGGAGGGAGAGAGAGGGAGGGAAGAACGAGAGAGAGGGGGGCGGGAGGGAGGGAGGGGGGGGAGGGAGGGAGGGAGGGAGGAAAAAGAGAGGGAGTGAGTTGGAGGAAAAGAGGAGGGAGTTTGAGAGGGAGAAAAAGAGAGGGAGTGAGAGGAGGAAAAGAGAGGGAGTGAGAGGAGGAAAAAGAAGGGAGTGAGAGGAGATAAAGAGAGGGAGTGAGAGGAGGAAAAAAGAGAGTGAGGGAGTGAAGGAGAGAGTGAAAAAGAGAGAGAGTGAGAAGTGAACGAGAGAGGGGAGGGAACGAGGAGGAGGGTCAGTGAGAAGGAGGAGAGAGAGAGGGAGAGGGTGAGTGGAAGGAAAGAGAGAGGCCGAGTGCAGAGGAGGGAAAGAGAGAGGGAGTGAGAGGAGAGTGGAAGTAAGCGATAAGGAGAATATCAGAAAGATGGAGAGAAAGAAGGGTTCTGATGTGCTGGTGGTGGCTGACCCATGAGTAGGAGAGCCAAGCAAAACCAACCCATCTGTCTGCTGCCTGTCTGTCTCATGTCTGTGCGATCTCGTCGTCTCACTACCGTGGCTGGAGGAAAAAGAGAGGGAGTGAGAAGAGGAACGAGAGAGGGAGTGAGAAGAGGAACGAGAGAGGGAGTGAGAGGAGGAGAGAGAGAGGGAGAGGGGGTGAGTGGAGGAAAGAGAGAGGGAGTGAGAGGAGGAAAGAGAGAGGGAGTGAGAGGAGAGTGGAGTAAGCGATAAGGAGATATCAGAAAGATGGAGAGAAAGAGAGGTTCTGATGTGCTGTGGTGCTGACCATAGTAGGAGAGCCAAGCAAAACCAACCCATCTGTCTGCCTGCCTGTCTGTCTCTGTCTGTCGGCCTGTCTGTCTATGTATGTGAGTGTGTAGCCTGTCTGTCTCTGTCGGCCTGTCTGTCTGTCTATGTATGTGAGTGTGTAGCCTGTCTGTCTGTCTGTCTGTCTGTCTGTCTGTCTGTCTGTCTGTCTGTCTGTCTGTCTGTCTATGTGAGTGTGTAGCCTGTCTGTCTCTGTCTGTCGGCCTGTCTGTCTGTGTATGTGAGTGTGTAGCCTGTCTGTCTCTGTCTGTCGGCCTGTCTGTCTATAGTTTGTTGGAAGGACTCCAGCCTCTGTCGTAGTGCTGTGCAGGTCGATTGTCTTTGATGATGGCCCGCTATCCGGTGTGTGTGTGTGTGTGTAACAGTTCTGGGATGCAGCCAAAGTACACAGCGGCATTTGGTAATAGTTAACCGARTGGGCAAACAGTGGAAGGAAGGCAGTGGCATGGAGAGGAGGTAGAGAGGTATGGAACGGCATTACACAGAGCCTTTCAGCTCCTTCTCTCTCTTCTAGATTTAGATCTGGGGTTGCAGTCACTTGAATACTTGGCCCTGATCCTCTTTACCCTCCCGCCCTCAGCCCGCCACACAGCTAGGAAGACCTGGGTTCAAATAGTATTCCGGTTTTTTTCTCTTCCTTTTGAGCATTTGCTTGAGCTTACATGAAAGATTTCCCACCTGAACCCATGTCTACGTCACAGTTTCGTCTCAATCAACAGGCTGCCAGTGCTGAACCATAGAGGACAATGTGTTTTAAATAGGCTTTATGAAGTAGATAAGTTACTGGGACAATACACTGTCAAAACTCTTACACAGTCATAGCACAGCACCATGTCCTCATTACACGTCAGCCCCAAGAACACTGTCTACTTCAACATCAAATCAATTTTTCATGGCCTCTTATCTAAAATCTTAAAAATTACTAATATGTCACAGCGTGTTTTTATCGTGGGAACAGTAGCCTCGTTGTCTTTAGAAGTGGCCATTTTGTGGCTTTCTGCCGAGACTATCGTTCCAGATCCAGCCCAGGCTGTACATTACAGATGACATAGCGTCAGCCCTGGCTATACATTACAGATGACATAGCGTCAGCCCAGGCTATACATTACAGATGACATAGCGTCAGCCGAAAAGGGCACAGGATTAGTGAGGGCCAGCTGTGCTTGAAACAGAGGGACAGATATAGTAGAGGAGCCACAGTGCTGAACAGAGGGACAGATACTAGTAGAGGAGCCACAGTGCTGAACAGAGGGACAGATATAGTAGAGGGTCCACTGTGCTGAACAGAGGGACGATATAGTGAGGAGCCCGTGCTGAACAGAGGGACAGAATATAGTAGAGGAGCCACGGGCTGAACAGAGGGACAGATATAGTAGAGGAGCACTGTGCTGAACAGAGGGACAGATATAGTAGAGGAGCCACTGTGCTGAACAGAGGACAAGATTACGAGGGAGACCACTGTGCACAGATAATGGTGTGATGACCTGAATGTTAATTTACCTGTATAATATAGATCTATACTCTAAACTATGCAGCAGACTACAATATGAGCAAGCCAGGGGCAGTATGATGTCATCCGCCATCTTGTTGCATCATCTATACATTTAACATTAGGGATTTTCCTGCAATGCATCCGTTGATCTGTGGAAGGAAGAAAGCAGGGATTCCCTTGCATGATCCTTCGATCTGTTGAAGGTGTGGTCAAAGTTGCCTTTGTCCTCCTGTGGAATCTGGGGGAGTCGGAAGGTCGGTGTGGGATCAAACCGCCAGGCTTGCGTTTGTTCGTTCTGGTGTGTAAAGAGCGCTCCGCGCATAGGAGCTGATAACTGATTAACCTCCACTGGCTGTGAGCTGTGAAGCCGCACCAGCTAGGCTGATCACCTGATAACCTCCACTCTGTGAGCGTGAGCCCTTCCACCACTAGGGACCTGATCACCCTATGACACCTCCACTCTGTGAGGCGTGAAGCCGCTCCACCATACAAGAGGAAACCTAACCTGTAGTGCTTCATATATTCAG
>NC_036863.1:68002-77852 GCF_002910315.2 Salvelinus sp. IW2-2015
GTACAGCCTGGGCTGACGCTATGTCATCTGTAATGTACAGCCTGGGCTGACACTATGTAATCTGTAATGTACAGCCTGGCTGACACTATGTCATCTGTAATGTACAGCCTGGGCTGACACTATGTCATCTGTAATGTACAGCCAGGGCTGACGCTATGTCATCTGTAATGTACAGCCTGGGCTGACGCTGTCATCTGTAATGTACAGCCTGGGCTGACGCTATGTCATCTGTAATGTATAGCCTGGGCTGACGCTATGTCATCTGTAATGTATAGCCTGGGCTGACGCTATGTCATCTGTAATGTACAGCCTGGGCTGACGCTATGTCATCTGTAATGTATAGCCTGGGCTGACGCTATGTCATCTGTAATGTATAGCCAGGGCTGACGCTATGTCATCTGTAATGTATAGCCAGGGCTGACGCTATGTCATCTGTAATGTACAGCCAGGGCTGACGCTATGTCATCTGTAATGTACAGCCAGGGCTGACGCTATGTCATCTGTAATGTACAGCCAGGGCTGACGCTATGTCATCTGTAATGTATAGCCAGGGCTGACGCTATGTCATCTGTAATGTATAGCCTGGGCTGACGCTATGTCATCTGTAATGTATAGCCAGGGCTGACCTATGTCATCTGTAATGTATAGCCAGGGCTGACGCTATGTCATCTGTAATGTATAGCCAGGGCTGACGCTATGTCATCTGTAATGTTATAGCCAGGGCTGACGCTATGTCATCTGTAATGTATAGCCGGCGCCTCTGTTCAGCACAGTGGCTCCTCTACTATATCTGTCCCTCTGTTCAGCACAGTGGCTCCTCTACTATATCTGTCCCTCTGTTCAGCACTGTGGAGGGTTAAACGCAACGCGTGGGGAGTCTGTGTCTAAGCAACAGCTAGCTGTCCGTCTCCTCTAAACCAAAACACCCTGAACAGCAGTCAGTCAGTCAGTCAGTCAGTCAGTCAGTCAGTCAGTCCGTCCCTCGGTCTGCATTCCAGCTCAGTGCCAATGTATTTACTTTGAACAAGAGAGAGAGAGGCACGGTGAGGGACCGCGTTTAATTAGGACAAGTTTGAGACAGAGGCCGAGCAGGCTGGAGTTTAGGGCCAATTCTAACAGGCAGACTGAAGGAAAGACAGAGGGAGAAAGGCAGGCAGGCATAATGACAGACAGATGGGTGGGTGGATACACACACACACGGACGTACGGACAAACAGACATCCAGCCAGCCAGCCAGCCAGCCAGCCACCCACCCAGCCAGACAGACATCCATTAATCCAGCCAGCCAGCCAGCCAGCCAGCCAGCCAGCCAGCCATCCATTAATCCAGCCAGCCAGCGAGCCAGTCATCCAGCCTGCCACCCACCCAGCCATCCATCCGGCCAGTCAGCATTGTGAAACCTAGATCACAGTAGGTGGGTCCAGGCTATCAGTGTTCTGAGAGACCTGTGATGTTGGTGACGGTGTGGACCTCATCATCACTTCCCAGCAGCCATGGCCTGTCAGCTGACATCAAGAGTGCACAGCAGACTGCTCCCATTCAGTCCCAGAACAAAGAGAGAGGGATAGAGAGAGAAAGAAAGAAACAGGGAGAGAGAGAGAGAGGAGAGGGGAGAGAGAGGGAGAGTAAAGGGGTGAGAGAGAGAGAGAGAGAGAGAGAGAGAGGAGAGGAGAGGGGAGAGAGAGAGTAAAGGGGTGAGAGAGTGAGGAGAGAGCAACAGGGGGGGTGAGAGATCGAGGAGAGAGAAGTGAAAGGCGGGCCCACTGGTAGCGACACCAGACAGGCAAGCAGGAAGTCCCTGGGCCTGGAAGGACCATGAAGAGGGAGAGACTGGGCTTGGGCCTCCAGCTGGTCTCCACTAGCTCATGTGACCAGAAGAAGCGCCACATCACTCAGTTTTACCTCTCAGTTAGAGTATATCGTACGCGCACACACACACACAATCTCTCTCTCTGTAACAGTTCCTCTCTAAGTTCAGACACGTAACACCTGTCCTTCACAGCGTCATGAGAACCAGTTTAATAACTACCGTGTACCCCGGGATGGTACAGGAAAGGTATGAAGGTATGAAAATGTGGACACCGCCCAACCCTAAACAGCAGCACAAACACCTGCTGTATCTCTCATGTCTCTCCACTGAAGAGAACAGAGGAGGCCCACCTCACACACTGAACCAGTCTGACACTCTGCCCTGACAGAGGCCCACCTCACACACTGAACCAGTCTGACACTCTGCCCTGACAGAGATAAGAGACTCACATGCTTTTTACACCTCTGAAGGAGTGTTTCTGTTGAGAGAGGTACATGTCTGGTGGGATGGTGGGAGGTTTAAGTAGGACTAAAGGAGGGCGGTATCAAATATGGGGATAGATGACTCATTCATCTTTCCTGAACGTGGCCTACGTATTCTGGTGAGCATTCCGTTCTGGACTCGGCAAGGATGCAGTGCCCACTTGGGGTAGCGCTCATGTTCATCCCCATACAATTCCTTATTTTACCGAGCACGTCCATTCCCCATTGGTCCTACTGAAGGGTCTGTTCATAGTCTGGGATAAATCTAGTCGGGCCGACGACCATACCAGATTCTAGACAACTCCTCCTGTCCTGGAATGGGTTACGCTTAAAGTAGGGACTCTCGTTCAGCATGCGGGTTTCAGTATACGAGAGTGTCCATGGCTCCTTTGGCCTGGGGCAAGCGAGCTGTCTTCCATGCGTTCCACGACGGATCCTGCTCCTGGTGGCGAGGTGGGGTAGCGGTTCATATAGGCGGATCGAGGGGAGTTTTGTCACACAGGGCCAGGTAATGGTCAGCTCTGAAGCGCGGGAGCTGTTTCCAAACATCTGTCCAAGGTGACGATCTACTGCTGCTGGCTGGGAGGAATAGGCTCGGGTCAGAATTCTAAGAGTATGCTCCGTGTTCCATCACATAGCCGCATGACTCATCGTATCTATGACGAGATAGCTGTTTCTGGTGAGAGATCCTGTCTGGTGGGAGGTGGGCCAGCAGTATTTTAAAGGTCAGTATGAGCATTTCCTGGTTCAAGTCTCCTCATCCCCCATAGAGAGTCATCCTTCTGCACAGGAGCACCTGGTTTCTGTGTCATGCATTTGGTGACAAGACAAGGCCTCTTACACTGTGGCAATACCGCGAGGCCACCACCCGCTGGATGCAGGATGGGCTAGCGTTCATGGATATCGGATACTACGGTCTGTCATTTCACTTTCATGACGAGCCTGTTCTTCGTGGGTGCCAGCATGCCTAGTCGCGGCTGGGGCAGGTGGGGCGGTAAACGCGGGCTGATATAGAGACTCTAAGATCACACTTCTGAAGGAGCGTGTTTTGAGGAGTAGAGAGATCCTGTCATGGTCGGGAGGTTGGGTAATGTCGGTTCACGGGCTCCATCACGATGACTTTTTTTCAGGCACGAATCTACTACTGAGACCAGGGCTGCCTTTCTGGTCGCAGCATCCCGCTCGCACCCCCCCCCCAACTGCCTCCTGCTCCCGGGACCACCACGGGTAGAGGGCGCAGGTTTAGAGTCCCAAAAAAGGGGCATTACGAAATATAAGCAAGAGTAGAAACTGACATCGAGCATATACTTCTGAACGGAGCTCGTTTCTGGTGAAGATTGCTTGTCTGGAGGTGAGTCTTGGACGATTGGGGCTATAAGCGACTCACACTAGTATGCCACGACCTCATAGTGAGCTTCACCATCGTTACTGAAGGTAGGCTCAGCATCTACTGGATATATGGATATGGTTGTGGTTCAGTGAGTAAAGTTCATACTCATTTATCCTATTGTCCTCGAGACAGCTTGCGAGTTTAAGGTGGGCAATGGTACGGGCCCGGTTACAATGTTACTAGAAATGCGAGACTCATCTTACATGAGAGAAGCTGTTCGGATGAAGATAAAGTTCCCGCTATACGCAGCCTCACGTCGATTCTGGCTAAAAGTAACAGAAATACTACGCATGGCATAATACTGAGCGGTTCTATGATGGAAGGATCACATGCCTTTTTATCAATAGCATTATGAAGAACATTATCTTGTTCTTAATCGCACATGTTCTGAAAGGAGGAGTTCTTGGTGACTAGGTGCTGCTTCCTAGGCTAAGGGGTTTCAAAAGCTTTAACGGCAATAAGCAGGTGGGAGCGAGATATAATTAATAGTAGTTCTGAGAACACGTGTTGCAGGTTTATCACAAAAATGGAAAGCCAGACAGTTACGGATTGGCCCATCAATACCCTTCGTGAGGACGGATCAAAGCAAAATGCTCATAAATATGCATATAAATCTGGCCTCCCCTTTACTTGGTTGGCTGTCTTCGTCAGAATGCACTCTCCAGGAGGGTCCGCTGACTTCACAAGAAACTGGTTTGTTTGTTGCTTTGGCTCGAGTCAATTAATGTCCCACCGGCATTTTATGGTCCTAAAATGAGCTAGCTTTTGGGTTTAGCAGTTGTATGATTGTTGGTGGGTGGGAGCAGCAGGTCGCAATAGTTGCACCCACCACAAGATCCAACACAAGGTTCCGGTACAACAGGTCTGTTGGCCTGCAGTTAGATTATGGAAAATAGGGTATTTGTATGTGATTAGTATTTGAATGCAAAGCTGTCGTTAGGCATGATTTTTAAACATAAATCTCATAATGGGGTTGCATGACCGGTCGAGAATTCCATTGTCTATCCAGAAGGTGGGGGCGATGGATAAGCCGAGGTTGCAATTATATGACCCTTGACTGCCATGGTGAACGCGCATGGGTCAGAGCATGGCAGGCTCATGGGCAGACCTATCTCATAGCTCCTCTCGTTCCTGTCGGCGCTCTTCCTTCTTGCGGCACTTCACAGTGAAGAAAGGAGCATCAGAGCAAGGTATCTAAAGACTGTTGACATACTAGTTGAAGCCGGTAGGAAGTGCAAACTGGGACCATTATCACACTGCTGTAGTGTCCCGATAGGCGGCGATGAGTTGAAAACGCTACAAACCGTCACGGTATTTCCCACTCTGGTTGGTTTATTTTTTCTCTCAGTTTTCTTGCTCCTTGCTATAGGAGTTCTGTTATAACTCACAGAAATCATTCAAAGCCACGTTTTAGAACGTTCAGAAGTGTTTTCTATCCAATACTAAAAATCATGCATATATTACAGCAACTGGGGGACTGGAGGAGCAGGCAGTTGTCCTGCTGGGCACAGCTCTGGGGCAGCGCTCTTGTCATATCTCTGGCCAATGCTACTCAAGTACTGGCCGCCTGCAGGTTCAACATAATTAAGGAACACTACAACATGGATCTAATGAAGGACTGATAAATGGAACGTATTCTACAAGTAGCGAATATTCACTCCTAAAGAGCTGGTAACTCAACCTATGGAAAACATCCTTGATATGGCTTTACAGAATTTCACAGAGTACAAGGCATAGAAACGAGAGAGGTAAAATTACTGAGATCATTTGGACTGTGAGGCGAATAAGAAACGGGAATTTATTTGAGCAGAACAATTATGTTCAGCTTATAGGTAAGTCATATACAAAACCTTTGCAGAGGAAATATCAACTGCCAAACTCTTAGAGCCAAAAACGACTATTGGACACTAAGATTAAAAATATACTGATTTTTGGAACACAAGATGGGAGGGGACCCATGCATATAACTAACAACAATTACAGTTATCGGGAAAGTCTGGACTGCAACACTTAATCCAGTATAGTAAACGCAACGTACAGAATTGTTTCATACAAGGGACAAAATATCCACAAATTCTTACAGCACAATGGCAGTCTATGTCTGAGTGAGTAAAACTACCATGAATGCAATAATCCATGCCTCATAGGGAATGCTGTAAAGTCCAATTACGTTAACGCAGAGCGTAAGAGTTGGCTGTCAAGAAGTTTTACCAATGTAAACTTTTAAGTCGTCTCCGCCTGCATACGTTCAAGAAGATGGACTAGGGGGAAGTGAGATATCCAATGGACGGACGATTATCTCTCATCTCTCACGCTTGAAAATAACAAAACGTATGACCTGAAAAAAGGGGAGAAAAGTCATTACTCCAACTATCTCCAACATCAATGAACACAATGGTGTAAGAATACTAATGATTTTTATTTAATCATACAATTCGACAATAGATGGGTGACCGGAAAGAAAACGAATTGATAGCTAATATAAGGACAGTGTGGCAACAAACATGCAGGGCATTACTTCATAATGTGTTGTAACTGGATTTGTTCAAACATAACAGCTTTGTATTCCGGATAAAGAGTACATTGCCTTGACGCAGCATTTTTTGCAGTATCACTTTAGTGCTTGTTAGCAACTCATGATGCATTGTTTTTGAGTATTTTTATTCTGTACAGGCTTCCTTCTTTTCAACTTTTTCACTCTGTCAAATTACGGTTAGTTAATTGGTGGTCGACGTAACTTTACGCAGGAAGCCAAGCCTTGTGTAACTGTTTAAAGTCAGCCATTGGGCCTACATGGTGAAATGCCTGAGAACGTTTCCTTCCTCTCTGGGAGGACTGAGAATGTTCACCTGTGTGGCTTTGTTAGTGACTGGGGTGCACGCCATAATATTATAGCCATTTGGTCATTACCCATCTACCAAAGTGCTATTCTTGGGAGGAATTAGAAATTTTCCTCGGTCCTTTGTGGTTGAATCTGTGTTTGAAATGTCTACTGCTGCCACTTCACTGAATTCGCACAGACAATAGTTCCGCCCCATTAATTTCAAACGGAGACACACCGGAGCAATGGCGCAGGGCGATCTGGGTGGGAAGGTGATCACGAGCGAATCTTTCATGGCTAGCGGAGCGATATGTATAAAAAGTTAATTCTCTTGTCTCTCCTATGGCAAATTAGCTTAGCGACTCGGTCCTACGACGGAGCTGAAGTTATCTGCTTGAAATCGTTCCGTTCATAAACAATGATTAGTTTCGCATCCTGTCCGATCCGTAGTTCGCCGGGCAAGGAAAACGCTAAAAAAGATGTGAGGAACGCCATATCATCGCTTTGTGTCTGGTTTTCTAAAAAATTTACTTTACTTCGCTAGAATAGAAGAGACAGCAGTCCTTAATCAAGGTCCAAGGATGCATGGAGGTATGGGATTGCAGTTTAGATGTGGTCTGGTGTGATTGAGGGTGAAGAGAAGATTGCAGCAAGCAATGTTTGGGGCTTGTGGCTGGGGCCTGCTAGGCTAAATGAACATCAGCAACCTTCAATTACTGAAGACCCGTAGATCAGAGGCGCCAGCCATTGTGTAAAATTTGTGCTTGGTGTAAGTAATTTTGAAATTTTTGCCCATCCAAAGACAAAATTTCACCAAGTTAACAGAATTAATAACATTGGAGTGCAAATGATACACTAAGCATGAATTGCACATGTAATATGCTAGCCAATTGGGATATGGGTACAGACTGAATGTAAAAACTTATTCAGGCTTGAGGGTCCCATTTTTCCTCATTAGTTCCGCCTGACTGACCTGCCGGAAAGTAAGAACTGGCGCTGTTGATTTCCCAAGGCCCTGATAGACAGGATATGCATATAATGTTGTACAGTTCGAAATAGACAAACAGCTCTGAGGGTTTTGTATAGTAAATGTGTTAAAGAATAATGTACGGAGAACATAACCAATAGATAATGGGGTAGGAGAAATCCAAAAGAAAAGGCTTACAGTGGTATTGTGTTTTTTTTTGAGAGCGAGTCGTGGCTTCCAGTGAGGTACGTATAGGGACATCATGGGAATCTAGCTTCCCAGTATCGCAATCTCCTATGGCTATCCACTGGGTGTCAGTAGTGCTGGTTCAAGGTTTCAGCTGTTTCTTCAGGTCATAGATTAGGAAGGAAATATCAATTCTGTTTTACAAGTATCAGGGAAATTTGTGCATGCCGGGTGCGACCGAAGAGGAACACACTGCCCTCATATCGTTTTTTCCTATTCTTGGAAACAAATACCTTTTTCCGGATGAAATATTATAGTTTAATTACATTTTAGGGTATCGAGTGATGAAATAGAATAATGGTATTTTGAACTTGTTTTACACAAAATTTAGTGGAGTTTATTAGGAATTCTTTACCATCTCAGTCTGTTGAACGAGTGGATTGCTTCAAATCGAGTTGCGCCAACTAAACTGACTTTTTGGAGTAATATTAAAGAAGGAATTTGAAGACAAACGATCACTTAATGTCTGTAGCTGAGACCCTCTTTGGATGACAAATCAGGGCAGATTTTTGCAACAAAAGGTAAGTGAATTCTGTAATCGCCTATTTGTGACATATGAACCTGGACAATGTGCTGTTGAAAAATATTGATAGTGGGGCGCCTTCCATACGAAACATGCGCATCGGCATGCTTTCGCTGTAGAAAGCCTACTGTAAAGTCAGACAGTGAAGGTAGATTTACACAGAATTTTATAGCCTCTAACGCATATACAAATGACACTTGTTGGTTACTTAAATGTTTAATATCCATCTATTTTATGAATTTTATTCTAGTTTGTGAACTTGCGCGCCCTGGTCCTATTTTCACTTGCGAAGTTTTCCCGTTCTAGCGGGACGCCTAGACCTTAAAGATTCTCATTAATATTATTAGCTTATGGCTCTTTTCATTATCACGCCTGTGTTCATGATCATTGAATCGATTTTTTTTGTCAGCAGCTTCTGTAAAATACGATATCAGTATCTGGGGGGTCCTACAGTGCACCATGATGGGTAGCTTTGGGGTAAAACTAAATTGTAGTTTGACTTGCAAACATTGTGCAGAATCTCTCTTCACCCACCATCCACACCAACATATCTGTCAATTCCGCTCGAATGCCGTTGACGGCTTCTGCATTGTCTCTTGTATTCTAAAATCAGTTCTCATAAATAAGCAAGGTAAGAATTACAACACTCTCGCCCTGCACATTTTCTTGTCTTGTATTTTTGAATTAGCGAGCTCCATTATTTTTCTATGTACGGTACTGTACCTACAATAGAAGGTTTTGGTAAGATTTGCACGCAACAATTTCATGCCAGAAAAATGATGTCGAAAATCTGGCGTACGGTTAGCCTGCATATACTTTATCTACTGTATAACTTCTTACATTGGAGAGCTCACAACGGACATAAAAGTTCATGTTCACATTTGAAAAGCAACACAGGGAAACAGACAAATTAAGAGACAGATCCTCACTAACTTTTTATAGGGGCAGAATTGGTGATCTGGTGATGAATGTTAATGATTAAAAGCAAGTATAAACCTTACTGAATGATCAACATTGAATGAATCAAACAATTTAAAAACTTACAAAATATCCTAACTTCTTTGTAAATGATTTAGACATTTTAGTAAGTAGCTATTATTACTAAAGCAATAATTTCAGTAACAAAAAAAAAAAAAAAAAAATCCAATTTACGCTCAGTGTTTCTTGCCAACCCTTGCTCACTCCCCTAATTTCCTGGTTGAAGCAGACACTTCATATTCCAGCAAGGAATAATACAACACATTATTTGCACATCTCTCACTCCTTAAGACTTCGACTGTCTATTCCGCGTGGGCCCGGGGGGATCTGAGGTGGTTGGGTCTGGGTCATTGAAATATAGTTGTGCTAGTGCAGCGGGTGGGGAAATAAAAAGGCCTGCATCCGGCCAGCATACCTGCCGATTGAGAGGAGTTGGGCCTGCTACGGGTTCTGTCAATATGTTTTTGAGAAGCGTCACATCGTACTGGGGGTGGGGTGTGTAACTTTTTGAGACTGTCTGATTGTGTTAGAGAATTTGTTAATTCCATCCACAGCTAGGACTCGATTTACGAACGCCATGGCATTACACGGTCTGGAGGCTGGGTCTTGGTCTGCTGTTCTGGGCTGGGGAAG
>NC_036863.1:81799-82831 GCF_002910315.2 Salvelinus sp. IW2-2015
AGTGTCAGGGACTGGTTCAGTGTTGTGGAGTGGGGCCTCTTCTCTATATGAACCGCTACCCCACCTCCCACCAGACAGGATCTCACCAGAAACAGCTCCTTCAGAAGATGACTCTCTATATGAACCGCTACCCGCCCCACGTTGTGACTTGTAACTGTTTTCCTTGGAAGCGGCGGAGCGTAAGTGTTTTTCTTCTCCTCCAAATTAAACAGCATTTGTTTAAGTGTAAGCAGAGACGGTGTCATGGTAACTAATCTTCAGAGGACAATAATGTCTTGATGAACAAATGACACCTTTTCAGGGGCTGCTGGTAAATGTGCGTTGGGGCAGTGTGTGTGTGTGTGTGTGTGTGTGTGTTTTGAAGCCTTTGTTAACCAGGACAGATTGAGGTGAGCTGAGCACCATTATAGCGGCAGGGAGAGAAACTAAAGACTTTCTGGGATAAAGGTAAAAGGACAGTCAGACTAAATGTTTCTGCTGGATGTTTGGAGGAGGTGACCATGTGACCGTGGAGACAAAGTATTTTGTCTGATCAGGGTTTACAATATGGCTTTTGTTGCCATGACCGCCCGCTCCCAGATCTAAGTGACTTTGATCCTGCGGTTAACAGAGTTTGGAAAACGATCACAGAGGCCAGGGCTACAGACTCCTTCATAGTTCATCCACACGAAACCTGTCTCTCACACACACACACACACACACACGCAGGTGGGAGCAGTTTTTACTTGTACTGGCCCTGACATGGGATTTAGACTGTAAACTGAGTTAGTCAGATTACAATATGAACGTGTGTGCATGATTGTGCACTTAATCTCTCAGAGAGACAGAGATGGATTTTAAAGCCACTTACACTGAGACAGAGAGAGTCAGAGAGAGTGAAAAAGACAGAGAGAGACAGAGAGAAAAAGAGAGAGACAGAGAGTGAAAGAGAGAGAGACAGAGAGTGAAAGAGAGAGAGACAGAGAGAGAGAGACAGAGAGAGAGAGAGAGACAGAGAGTGAAAGAGAAAAAGAGAGAGAGAGAGAGAGAGAG
>NC_036863.1:83690-84750 GCF_002910315.2 Salvelinus sp. IW2-2015
AGAGAGAGAGAGAGACAGAGAGAGAGAGAGACAGAGAGAGAGAGACAGAGAGAGTGAAAGAGACACAGAGAGAGAGACAGAGAGAGAAAGAGACAGAGACAGAGAGACAAGAGAGAGAGAGAAAGAGAGAGAGAGAGAGAGAAAGACAGAGAGACTGAATTAAACAGAGACAGAGGGATTCAGTTTGTCAGTGTATTTATGTGTGGTATGGTGATGACTCTTTTCCTCTGCTCTTAGCAAACTAAGTACTTCCTGTTTTTGAGAAATCTAGCCTTCAACACTAAAGCACATGCTATGAATTGTAATAATTGAAAGAGCTTTAAAAGACAGAGGAAAGACAGTGACGGGGAGCTAGTAGAAACTCCGATGGAGACTGGGTAGAGATGGAAAGAGAGGAGAGAGATAAAAAAGAGGGAAGAAAGTGACAAGCAGGAAGAGAAAGAAAGAGGGAGAGGACTAGAGCAAAGAGAGAGAAGATCCGGTGACCATTTCATCTCAGGTACAAACAGGAGACGTCATGGAGACTGCTACATGAACTACCATGTCTTGATTATCGGAGGGTCCTAGCATGGAACCCCCCCACACACACAGTAATGTAAACACATGCTCACACAAACACACGCTCCATAGAGAGAGAGGCACAAGTGCACACTCACACATGTGCACACACGGCCATACCCAGCACACGGCCATCCACCCCTACATACACATAAAGAAACCATGGTGAACTACAGCACAGTACAGTACAGTATAGTACAGTACAGTATAACATTGACATCTGTTACAAATACCTCCTTTGAAAAAACAACCCAGAATCCACCACAGTCTGTCTGACTGACCAACTATATGACCTGTGACCTTAGGATAATGGAATTCCACTGACCCTGACCTACCTCTCAACGTCAGGTAACGTCAGTTCTCCCTCCCTGTAATGTGTGTGTGCACCTCATCTGTAGTACTCAGGCGGTGAGTGACAAACCTCTTCAGTAGTACTCAGGCAGTGAGGTGAGTGACAAACCTCTTCAGTAGTACTCAGGCAGTGAGGTGAGTGACAAACCTC
>NC_036863.1:85950-87556 GCF_002910315.2 Salvelinus sp. IW2-2015
AACCTCTTCAGTAGTACTCAGGCAGTGAGGTGAGTGACAAACCTCTTCAGTAGTACTCAGGCAGTGAGGTGAGTGACAAACCTCTTCAGTCGTACTCAGGCAGTGAGGTGAGTGACAAACCTCTTCAGTAGTACTCAGGCAGTAAGGTGAGTGACTCAAACCTCTTCAGTAGTACTCAGGCAGTGAGGTGAGTGACAAACCTCTTCAGTAGTACTCAGGCATTGAGGTGAGTGACTCAAACCTCTTCAGTAGTACTCAGGCGGTGAGGTGAGTGACTCAAACCTCTTCAGTGTAATGCATGCCCACACACACAATGACACAACATAAAGAGCCGACACTACCGACTCACTGACTGCTCTTTTAGTGAGGGGGGTGATTAGAGGAGGAGAGTCTTTTCTGGAGAACAAAACCTAAACAATACTAATGAATGGCAGGTAACCTGTCCTTTACCCTACCCATAGTTGTGATAGCTGTCTATAGAGTGTGTGTACTGTATGTGTGTACTGTGTGTGTATGTAATATGCGTGTGTGTGTGTGTACTGTGTGTGCGTGTACTGTGTGTGTGTGTGTGTGTATGCGCGTGCACGAGCAGCTGGCTCAGTGTAACAGATGGTCTGTTTCCCAGTCTGTCTACACACAGGTGAGGATCATTCAGGAATCTCCATTCAATTCAATTCAATTCAATTCAATTGAAGGGTTTTATTGACATGGGAAACACATGTTAACATTGCCAAAACAAGTGAAGTAGATAATAAACAAAAGTGAAATAAACAATAGTTTTTAATTTAACTAGGCAAGTCAGTTACGAAACTAATTCTTATTTACAATGACAGCCTACCGGGGAAACAGTGGGTTTACTGGCAGAATGACATATTTTTACCTTGTCTGCTCGGGGATTTGATCTTGCAACCTTCCGGTTACTGGACCAACGCTCTAACCACTAGGCTACCTGCTGATTACTAGCCCAACGCTCTAACCACTAGGCTACCTGCTGATTACTAGCCCAACGCTCTAACCACAAGGCTACCTGCCGCCCCAATTAACAGTAAACTTTACACTCACAGAAGCTCCAAAAGAATAGACATTTCATATGTCATATTATGTCTATATACAGTGTTATAACGATGCACACATAGTTAAAATAAGAGAATCTCTGTCTCTCTTTGCAGAGCATCATCAGGAGAGAGGAGACAGGGAGGGAGGGGCCAGTTCAAAACAGGTCACATGCTAGCGAACCATGCAAAGGAAGTTGACGTGAGAGGGCAGGTCCTTATTTAATCTGATTTGGTAAATCTGTGTGTGTTTCAGCGTGTCTCCCCCTTCCTCCGGCTCACCCCATCCAAGGATGAGGCCAACACCACAGTGAGTGGTGTGTGAAGTAGTAGGACAAGATAACCACACATCAACAGAGAGAGACTGGAGTCCAGGTACCACTGGGACCTCACATCAGCAGAGAGAGACTGGAGTCCAGGCACCACTGGGACCTCACATCAGCAGAGAGAGACTGGAGTCCAGGCACCACTGGGACCTCACACATCAACAGAGAGAGACTGGAGTCCAGGCACCACTGGGACCTCACACATCAACAGAGAGAGACTGGAGTCCA
>NC_036863.1:88746-149391 GCF_002910315.2 Salvelinus sp. IW2-2015
CCAGGCACCACTGGGACCTCACACATCAACAGAGAGAGACTGGAGTCCAGGCACCACTGGGACCTCACACATCAACAGAGAGAGACTGGAGTCCAAGCACCACTGGGACCTCACACATCCACAGCTTTTTCACCTTGTCGGCACTGGGAGTCAAACCAGCGACCTTTCTGTTACTGGCCCAACGCTCTAACCGCTTGGGTACCAGCTGCCTTACCTGCTGTACCTGCCGTGTGTATGTGTGAGTAGTGCCTGTACAGGACAGTCAAGGAGAGTGAAAGGAAGTCATCAGGGTTTGCGTGGAGAGAGCCATGAAAACAGGAAAATCATTTATTGTATAACATGGGTCTGACAGACACAAACACATTCAGGAATTCCAGGCCTGTTCTAATGACTTAAAAATAAGGGCCGGCAGTCAGACCTTAAGAGATTTGCCATGTTTCCCCCCATCTGTCGGTCCCTTTTCCCAGTCGCCTGAGAATTATCTCAACAGTGGAATGAGAGGGAAGGCAGGGTTGAGGAAGGCCAGGCCAGACAGGACAGACAGCCCCAGTGGAACGGGAGGGAAGGCAGGGTCGAGGAAGGCCAGGCCAGACAGGACAGACAGCCCCAGTGGAACGGGAGGGAAGNCGAGGAAGGCCAGGCCAGACAGGACAGACAGCCCCAGTGGAACGGGAGGGAAGACAGGGTCGAGGAGGGCCAGGCCAGACAGGACAGACAGCCCCAGTGGAACGGGAGTGAAGGCAGGGTCGAGGAAGGCCAGGCCAGACAGGACAGGACTCACTACCCCCTTTTTCCTATCTGTGCTGCTAACCTGCTATCTGGACATTTGTCAGATCAATTTTGTGGGTATCCCATTATGGGAACGGGGATGATCAGAGGGCTGTCTGAAATGATTGTGTGCAAATGTTGAGACCACTAACGAACACTGCATCTGTTAGAGGCATGAGAAAGGAGAGACTAAGGGAGAGGGGGCTGAGATTAGATCCCCAGCAAACTGACGCCACTGCATCGGTGAGTCTAGTCAGATGTCTCATCTCATATGGATGTACTGTATTCTATACTACTGTATTTTATTTTTCATAGCTCTTGGAAAACTTGTCCTGATTAAAGAAGCAATAAAACTGGCCTTCTTTAGACTAGTTGAGTATCTGGAGCATCAGCATTTATGGGTTCGATTACAGGCTCAAAATGGCCAGAAACAAAAACCTTTCTTCTGAAACTCGTCAGTCTATTTTTGTTCTGAGAAATGAAGAATATTCCATGTGAGAAATTGCCAAGAAACTGAAGAACTCGTACAATGCTGTGTACTACTCCCTTCACAGAACAGCGCAAACTGGCTCTAACCAGAATAGAAAGAGGAGTGGGAGGCCCCGGTACACAGCTGAGAAAGACGACAAGTACATTAGAGTGTCTAGTTTGAGAAACAGACGCCTCACAAGTCCTCAACTGGCAGGTTCATTAAATAGTACCCGCAAAACACCAGTCTCAACGTCAACAGTGAAGAGGTGACTCCGGGATGCTGGCCTTCTAGGCAGAGTTGCAAAGAAAAAGCCCTATCTCAGACTGGCCAATAAAAAGAAAAGATTAAGATAGGCAAAAGAACACAGCCACTGGACAGAGGAACTCTGCCTAGAAGGCCAGCATCCCGGAGTCGCCGCTTCACTGTTGACGTTGAGACTGGTGTTAGGGGACATGATACGAAAGTAAAGCAGAGGGGGGGCGGTTACTTTCACTGGGTAGTGTGACGAAAGACACCGTTCAGTCAGTCAAGGCTGTCAGGGACGAACTTTATGAAAAGTCTCCTGTCGCCATGGGGAAGATAGAGTAGGATGGAAAAGTGATTCTAATGTTTATGTTGAGATGGTCTCATATGGTGTCCATCCCAGGACCAGGAAGACTAACATATTGAAGCTTTGCATGCAAAACATGCCCGATAAAGCCCATTTGGAATGGATGGAGGCTTGATCATTGAATTGAAGTTAAAGGAGAGGAGAGGGAGGAAATCCAGACAGGAAATCCAGGACGAGGGGGAAGTGCAGAGTAAATAGCTTCCTTTATTAATCATCCTAGCTCATGTTTCTTAACTGAACACACATTTTGATTTTCGTCTCCCTCAGCTGCCCCCTTCCTCCCTGTAACGTCTGCTTCCAACTCACACACATAGATCCCCTGAACGCAGCTCACTTTCCAGATCCCAATCACCTGAATTCTGATCACCTGTTCACACACCTATCGGATTTCCTGTTATCAACCTATTGCCTGATCTCCCGGACGACGTTACTAGCCTTTTCCCTGCCTGTACTGTTGCCTTTTTGAACCCCCTGTGTATGACCTTCTGCCTCCCCCTGGACCCAGCTACCTGCCTCCTCCTGTGTATGACCTTCTGTCTGCCCCTGGACCCAGCTACCTGCCTCCTCCTGTGTATGACCTTCTACCTCCCCCTGGACCCAGCTACCTACCTCCTCCTGTGTATGACCTTCTGCGGCCCCCTGGACCCAGCTACCTGCCTCCTCCTGTGTATTGACCTTCTCCTCCCCCTGGACCCAGCTACCTCCTCCTCCTGTGATGACCTTCTGCCTCCCCCTGGACCCAGCTACCTGCCTCCTCCTGTGTATGACCTTCTACCTCCCCCTGGACCCAGCTACCTACCTCCTCCTGTGTATGACCTTCTGTCTGCCCCTGGACCCAGCTACCTACCTACCTCCTGTGTATGACCTTCTGCCTGCCCCTGGACCCAGCTACCTGCCTCCTCCTGTGGTCCAATAAACACCTTCTGCGCCCTGAACTTGAAACCAGCTCTCTGTCTCCCATCGTGTTCATTACACTGCCCCCCACCCTCCTCCTCTCATTCCCGGCCTACTAACTATCCGTCTGGCAGGCCAAGCCTCTCTCTCTCTCTCTCTGGGCTGGGTGAGGCTGCCTGTCTGCCTGCTGGCCACAGAGAGAGATAGTGGTCTACTCTGGGACTGTTCTGATCTGAGGGGAGAGGTGGAGGCTGAGAAACAGGGCCTCCCCAGGGGTCTCCAGGCCAGGCCAGGGAGGAAGATAGGGAAGAAAAGCGGTGCAGAGTTAACCAGTATGCAATGTCTAGTGCCCTGCCTGCCCCAATTATAGCTGATGTCTTTGTGGGCCCTCACAAAGGTCAATCTGACCTTTCACTGGGACAAAGCCCTCGACAGACAGAGGAGAGAGTAAAGAAAAATTCTAAAGGGACTTAGTGGAAAAAAAGAGCCCTTTTAAAACAGTTTAGCTTCTTTTAATTGGGCAGAGAGCCCAACAGAGGATTAAGTTCAAAAGGAGGTGCGGCAGGCGTAACATAATCCTCCTCTCCACTGGGCCCAGAGGACAGCTGGATTTCCCCACAACTTCAAAGCTATTCCAGAAGCCCTTTCACTTCTTCTTCTCCACCGGCTGGCCCTTCCTGGCCACTGGACTGGCTTTGTAGTGGGAGAAACGGAGAGAGGGAGTCAAAATGCCTGACCGCACGGAGTGGTTGAAACCTACAGGCCTGAGCCAAGCCAGCCAGTGGACATGGGCATCCTACCAGAGAGATTAGACTGTTGGATATCAGATCTGAGGGAGGAATGTAGCAACAGTCCCCTGACCTGAACACACGAAGGGATCGGAAAAGGGGAACAAAGAGCTCACAGCATGTTACAGTCCTTTAAATGGCTGCGTTTGTTTCAGTGCTTTTTATTACCACTCTGTTACAGCTGTGTATATCAGGCAATATGTATTACCACTCTGTTACAGCTGTGTATATCAGCAATATGTATTACCACTCTGTTACAGCTGTGTATATTCAGGGCAATATGTTTACCACTCTGTTAAAGCTGTTATATCAGCAATATGTATTACCACTCTGTTACAGCTGTGTATATCAGGCAATATGTATTACCACTCTGTTACAGCTGTGTATATCAGGCAATATGTATTACCACTCTGTTACAGCTGTGTATATCAGCAATATGTATTACCACTCTGTTTACAGCTGTGTATATCAGGCAATATTTATTACCACTCTGTTAAAGCTGTGTATATCAGGCAATATTTATTCCACTCTGTTACAGCTGTGTATATCAGCAATATGTATTACCACTCTGTTAAAGCTGTGTATATCAGGCAATATTTATTACCACTCGTTACAGCTGTGTATATCAGGCAATATTTATTACCACTCTGTTAAAGCTGTGATATCAGGCAATATTTATTTCCACTCTGTTACAGCTGTGGTATATCAGCAGATATGTATTACCACTCTGTTAAAGCTGTGTATATCAGCAATATGTATTACCACTCTGTTAAAGCTGTGTATATCAGGCAATATTTATTTCCACTCTGTTACAGCTGTGTGTATCAGGCAATATGTATTACCACTCTGTTACAGCTGTGTATATCAGGCAATATTTATTACCACTCTGTTACAACTGTGTATATCAGGCAATATTTATTACCTCTGTTACAGCTGTGTATATCAGCAATATGTATTACCACTCTGTTAAAGCTGTGTATATTCAGGCAATATTTATTACCACTCTGTTAAAGCTGTGTATATCAGGCAATATTTATTTCCATCTGTTAAAGCTGTGTATATCAGGCAATATGTATTACCACTCTGTTACAGCTGTGTATATCAGCAATATGTATTACCACTCTGTTACAGCTGTGTATATCAGGCAATATGTATTACCACCTCTGTTACAGCTGTGTATCAGGCATATAACTGCACCCCCCCCCCCACCCCCACTGCTCACATTGATCAAATACTTCGACAGGAATTATAACAACATGTATTTGTATTGTCAAATAGTAAATCATAACATTCTTATAACTTTCTTCAAAGTAGGGAAATAAAAATGTCAAAGATCAAAACTCAGTGGGAAAGAATATCAGTGGGAAAATATATTACTTCAATAAAAACCAAAAGCAATGCTTGGTAATGGAGTCTTTTTCTTCAAAACATTAAAGTTGAAATGTTTTTCTCATGTTGGATCTTGTTTTTCTTATGTGATCAATAGAGAGAGAGAGAGAGGGAAGGCGAGCTCAGTGGAGCAGTGAGAAAGAGACAGAGAGAGAGACAGAGAGAGAGAGAGACAGACAGAGAGGAGACAGACAGAGAGAGAGACAGACAGACAACAGAGAGAGAGACAGACAGAGAGAAGCGACAGAGAGAAGAGCCGACAGGAGAGACGACAGAGAGAGAGACAGAGACAGAGAGAGGTGAGCTCAGTGGAGCAGTGAGAGAGAGACAGAGAGAGAGACAGACAGAGAGAGAGACAGACAGAGAGAGAGCAGACAGACAGACAGACAGAGAGAGAGACAGACAGAGAGAGAGAGACAGACAGAGACAGAACAAGAGACAGAGAGAGAGAGAGAGAGAGAGAGAGAGAGAGAAGAGAGAGAGAGAGAAGAGAGAGAGAATTGTGAGCCTGTGGACAGAAAACAAAATGCTTTTAAGAAGATCAAACGTGGCCAGGTATAATTACTGTGGGTTATGAAAACTGGCTGTCATACTCCACCACTAAAAAGAAGGCTAGAGAGAGACAGAGAGAGAGACAGAGACAGAGAGAGGTGAGCTCAGTGGAGCAGTGAGAGAGAGACCGAGAGAGAGCGACAGAGACCGAGAGAAAGAGAGACAGAGAGAGACAGAGAGAGACAGAGACAGAGACCGAGACAGAGACCGAGACAGAGAGAGAGACAGAGAGAGAGACAGAGAGAGAGACGGAGAGAGAGACGGAGAGAGAGAGAGATCTATCAGTGCTGTTGGATACTGAATTTTTGTCCCATCTGAATCTGCCATGCCAGTCATTTGTACATGGTGGGAGAGTAATAATTCCAGCCAGAATAACCTACTGTTTTTCGGCAAACTCCAAAGTCCTCTGATAATACTTATACCGTGTGAATCCCTGCGTGTTGAGGGATATTACAGTTTACCAGGTGCTGCACCCAGTTTGGGTAAGAACATGGGAACAAATTGATGCTTAAAACAAAGTGCTCTGCACGTAGCGTACAGATGATCTGTTTTGTCACATATCAAATTTCCCAGTGCCCATTTCTCTTTATAAAGTTCACGCGTATGATGTTGTGCCAACCAATTGATAAACTGTCAAATACGTCAGTTAATTAAATGTCTGCATAGCGTACATTTCATGGTTCTTATTGATATTATTTTGACATTCTCTCTAGACAAGTTGAAATATCTTCACGCCTAGAACACGCCTGACCGTCAAAACGGTCCATTTTGAAAGAGAGAAAAAAATTATTACATGAGGGCAGTTTGGTAAATCTAAACCCGTCCAAATCGTCAACTGGAAAAACAGACATGCTGGGCTAATAATTACATGACCACGTTCTATAGTAATACAAGTCCTGTACGAACCACGTTTCTCTCTCAGTCTCAGAGCTGTTCAACTCTACTCAGCTCTGAAGTATTTCAAGGTAAACACACATCTTTAATAAACCAGTTGGAGTAAAGGTGTATTCATTGAATCCAACCCATTAAAGTGTATTAGAATTCATATCTCTATAGGTAGTGTCTTTAGCGATCCAACACAAAATAAAAACACAAGTCACAAACTTTGTGGAATCTGGAATGTGCGTTGTTGTTTAGTGAGAAAGAGAGAGAGAGAGAGAGCGATGGATACCTCCTTTCATCCCCCATCCAGTTTCCCCGGAAGGAAGACAGGAACATAAAGCGTTGAACATAAAGCTGCGCTCAGAGGCAATAGAGGCCTGTTGAAACAGGAATACTCAACCTGGTCGCATTTCCTATTAATCTGTATGCAAATCCGAAACCCTCCATTTAGTATGGATGACATGTTACATTTGGTATGGTTACATAAGATAGATGGTTACTTCAGGCAAAAATTAAAGGAGGGTGGTTGTTTGTGGTAAACGTATAATGTGGACAACATTAGCATTTTAGCGAATTAGTTACTTTTCAGCTACTTACAACTTTTTAGCTAATTTGCAACTACTTAGCATGTTAGATAACCCTTCCCCTAACCTTAACCCTTAACCCTAACCTTAACCCTTTAACCTAAATCCTAAACTTAACCCTAACATTAACCCTAACCCCTAGCCTAGCTAACGTTAGTGAACCACACTATATATACAAAAGTATAGGAGCAACAACGGCTCAGCCGCAAAGTGGTAGGCCACACAAGCTCACAGAACAGAACCGCCTAGTGCTGAAGCACGTATCACGTAAAAAATATTCTGTCCTCAGTTGCAACACTCACTACCGAGTTCCAAACTGGAAGCAACGTCAGCACAATAACTGTTTGTCGGGAGTTTCATGAAATGGGTTTTCATGGCCGAACAAGCCAAAGAGATCACCATTCACAATGCCAAGTGTTGGATGGAGTGGTGTAAAGCTCGCCACCATTGGACTCTGGAGCAGTGGAAACATGTTCTCTAGAGTGATGAATCAGACGGTGAAGACGGTGAAGCTGGGTTTGGCAGATGCCAGGAGAACGCTACCTGCCTGAATGCATAGTGCCAACTGTAAAGGTTGGTGGAGGTAGAATAATGGTCTGGGGCTGTTTTTCATGGTTCGGCCTAGGCCCTTTAGTTCCAGTGAAGGGAAATCTTAACGCTACAGCATACAAAGATATTCTAGATGATTTTGCGCTTCCAACTCAGTGTAGAAGAACTTGACTGGCCTGCACAGAGCCCTGACCTCAACCCCATCAAACACCTTTGGGATGAATTGGAACACAGACTGCGACCCAGGCTTAATCGCCCAACATCAGTGCCCAACCTCACTAATGCTCTTGTGGATGAATGGAAGCTAGTCCCCGCAGCAATGTTCCAACATCTAGTGGAAAACCTCATACTGTGTCCACATACTTTCTCGGATTTACGTACAGAATAATACGAAATGCTCCGAGACCATGTTGGAATAGTACTCTGCACTGCAACAAAGACACAGAATCGCACAGTGTGAGGCTGAAACGGAACCCTATGCCCTATACAGTGCACTACTTTCCTATCCCTATATAGTGCACCCCTTTTGACAAGCGCCCTGGTCAAAAGTAGTGCACTATATAGGGAATAGGGTGCCATTTCGTACACAGCCAGTCTCACAGCATAACACTGCCTCTGTGCAGACAATCAGTGTGGGTAAAGCATAAGACACGAACTCAACTGATTCAACTGTAACTCCACCAACAATTGAGTGCTTAAAGAGGACCGCAATGATGTGAATTAGAAGTGAATACATGTTGATTCAATATGAAGTGGTGTACCCCAGGCCTAGACCAGAGTATCTCATTTGGCCCCAGCAGAGCCGGCCAAACGTCATCACCATCATCGCAGGCTACACTCACCAGTGGCGTTGGGATTTGTGTTCACCTGAAGGAAAAATAAACAGGGATCTTATCGTCCGCTGGATTAGAACTGTCATCGTCCCCAGGTAAGTAAACTGAGCTGAGTGAACAACAGCAGTCAGAAGCCTAACGATCACTTCACACCTTCAGGGGAATACTGTAATGTCAGCCATCACTTCCACAACCCTGATCAACCTTGTCACCTGGTGTAGAACACCAGGATGCAGCCCAAATGCCACCCAATTTGCTATATACTTATCTGCCCTACTTTTGACCAGTGTCCTATGGGCCCTGATCAAAAATGGTGCACAATATGGAGAAAAGGATGCCATTTGGGATGCACCCTCAGTAAAACAGGAATCTAGAAACTACTTTCTTACAAAAATAAACTGTCACACTGTAATGCACTCCTCCTTCCAGGTCAAGTCCAACGTTATCGCTCAGATCTAACGTGACATATCACAGAAACACACAGTGTTATAAGGAAAGAAAGGCCTCATTGCCTCAATGTAAATGAATGACTCCTCTGATCTTCTCAGCAGCACTGCTATGGAAATACCGCTCTAAAAATACATGTTATCAAGAATCAACATCACACATACACTCTTAGGAAAAAAAGGTGCTCTCTAGAACCTTAAAGGGTTCTTTGGGTGTCCTCATAGGAGAACCCTTTCAATAACACTTTTTGGTTCGAAGTAGAACCCTTTTGGGTTCCATGTAGAACCCTTTCTACAGAAGGTTCTAAATGGAACCAAAAAGTTTTCTAGCTGGGAAAAAAAAGGGTTCTTGAAAGGGTTCTCCTACGGGGACAGCCGAAGAACTCTTTTGGAACCATATTTTCTAAGTGTACACACAAACATTAAAGCAAATGTAGATGAGCATATATTTCTTATAAAATCCACTGTACTCCTCTTCACCACCATGTCTAATATTGGACTTTCCCCCATGGAAAAGGCCATGTACTTTCTTATCAATTATGGCTGTCTGCAGCATCTGGTTATCCATTCAAAATGCCTCCTGCACCTGGTGAGTGAGGACAGACAAGACCCTACAGTACCTCATCTGTCCTCCCTTTCTTCTCCGATCGGAAATAAATTGACTTAGCCTTGCTTTAGTTCCCCAACAACCCGAATCCATGTATGAGTCAGAATGAGAATGAGAAAACCACGCACCACAGAGTGAGAAAACCACGCACCACAGAGTGAGAAAACCACGCACCAGAGTGAGAAAACTACACACCACAGAGTGAGAAAACCACGCACCAGAGTGAGAAAACTACACACCAGAGTGAGAAAACTACGCACCACAGAGTGAGAAAACTACGCACCACAGAGTGAGAAAACTACGCACCACAGAGTGAGAAAACTACGCACCACAGAGTGAGGAAAACCACGACACCACAGAGTGAGAAAACCTACGCACCACAGAGTGAGAAAACCACGCACCACAGAGTGAGAAAACCACGCACCACAGAGTGAGAAAACCACGCACCACAGAGTGAGAAAACTACGCACCACAGAGTGAGAAAACTACGCACCACAGAATGAGAAAACTACGCACCACAGAGTGGGAAACCTACGCACCACAGAGTGGGAAACCTACGCACCACAGAGTGGGAAAACTACGCACCACAGAGTGGGAAAACTACGCACCACGGAGTGAGGGGCAGAATAGTAGGAGAGGGAAAATGCACAGTAAAGATGTACAGTAAAGAAGTACAGTAAAGATGTGCAGCAAAGATGTACAGTAAAGATTACAGTAAAGACCACATGTATGCCTATGGTTTTGGCATGTGCATTCTGCCCAGTAAGGGCATGAGTCAATTATACAAATATGGTTTTTAATGCAGCTTTTGATCTCAACTATTGAACATGCATGGAATGCATTGTTTGATGTTTAAATCACTATGTTCAGTATGAAATATTAAAACGGGGAGTTTTCCGGCAACTTCAGAGCATGGCTGGCTCTAATAATTTAGGTAACTACAAATCTATCAGCTTGATAAAATGTTTGGGTGGAGAAGTTGGCACTCTCAACCCTAACCAGTATGGTATCGGCAGGCAGGAAGAAAAACAATAAAAATACAAATATGTACTGTATGTCAACACTATTGTTCCGGAAGAATGTTGATGTTCTGTCATCACACAAAACAGCATAACAACGAGTGATAACAAAGGCAGCTTCCACTATAGCGACAGCATTATAGGTCTAGCAGATCAATAACCTATTACATTATAGTGACTGAGATCAACAAGATTACAAAAAAGATGGCCTGAGATTGAACCCTGTTTGTCTATGGGGGTTATTTGGTGGTTTGGGATATGACACAGTGTTAACTTCAGTTTGCCAAGGTGAACGTGCCAAAGTGAAGCGAGCCAGGGTGGAAAACATGGTTAAAACAAGCTATAACCATCAGCTCAAACGGGGCATGATGCCTGTGGTGCTCTCGATGTGAATAAGATGCAGTAAAGACGTCAATGGAACGCAGACTGTGGGGGAGAGAAGGACGTTGGATTGGCATAGTCAACAAATCTGATCTAACTTAGTGGATATAAGTCAAACCCATCATGATTTATGTATTGTAACAGGAACACAATGTGGTTACTTAAGTCTGATTTGGATATACACTACGTACCCAAAGGTGTGTGGACACCCCTTCAAATTAGTGGATTCAGCTATCTCAGCCACACCCGTTGCTGACAGGTGTATAAAATCAAGCACACAGCCATGCAATCTCTATAGACAAACATTAGCAGCAGAATGACCCGTACTGAAGAGCTCAGTGACTTTCAACTTGGCACCATCATAAGATGCCACCTTTCCAACAAATCAGATCTGCAAATTTCTGCCCTGCTAGAGCTTCTTCGGTCAACTGTAAGTGCTGTTATTGTGAAGTGGAAACGTCCAGGAGCAACAACAGCTCAGCCATGACGTGGTAGGCCACACAAGCTCACAGAACGGGACAGCTGAAGCGCATAAAAATCTTCTGTCCTGAGTTGCAACACACACTATCGAGTTCCAAACCGCCTATGGAAGCAACATCAGCACGAGAACTGTTCGTCAGAGCTTCATGAAATGGGTTTCATGGCATTGCAGCCGCACACAAGCCTAAGATCACTATGCGCAATGCAAAGAGTCGGCTGGAGTGGTGTAAAGCTCAACGCTTTTGGACTCTGGTGCAGTGGAAACGTGTTCTCTGGAGTGATGAATCACGCTTCATTGTCTGGCAGTCCGACGGACAAATCTGGGTTTGGCGGATGCCAGGAGAACGCTACCGTCTGGTTTGCTTAATATAAAGAATTTGAAATGATTTATACTTTTACTTTTGATATTTAAGTATAAAAAGTCAATGTAATTGCTAAAATATACTTAAGTATATTTAAAAACAGATCCTTTTATTCAAGTAGTATTTTACTGGGTGACTTTTACTTTTACTTGAGTGATTTTCTATCTTTACTTTTACTGAAGTATGACAATTGGGTTATTTTTCCACCACTGCGATTCTGTGCTTCCAACCTTGTGGCAACAGTTTGGGGATGGCCCTTTCCTGTTTCAGCATGACAAAGCCCCCGTGCACAAAGCTAGGTCCATACTAAAATGGTTTGTTGAGATCGGTGTGGAAGAACTTGACTGGCCTGCACCTAGCCCTGATTTCAACCCCATCGAACACCTTTGGGATGAATTGGAACGCCGACTGCGAGCCAGGCCTAATCGTCCAACATCAGTGCCCGACCTCACTAAAGCTCTTGTGGCTGAAGTCCCCAAAGCAATGTTTCAACATCTAGTGGAAAGCCTTCCCAGAAGTGGAGACTGTTAATGCAGCAAAAGGGAGACCAACACCATTTTAATGCCCATGATATAGGAATGAGATGTTCAACGAACATGTGTCCACATACTTTTGGATACATATAGTGTATTGTTTTCCCTGCATAACATTTAGAAGTTGTCCCTTTTCAGGTTTAGAATAAGTGACTGCAAAATGCTAACTCCTGTTCGTATAAACTGGTAGCAAAGTGGTGGTGATAGTCAGTCATTTTAAAAGGAATGCTGTTGATTGGTGATGATGACATGAACATACTGTATATTGGGGTTGACACCCATCCAATAATTATACTCAGATTTTTAAAGCAGAGGACCGGCATCTTTCCCATGACATTTCCACTGTTTCGGTCGAGTTCCATTGACCACTTTACAGCATCTATACCAGACACAGTCCAATGGCCTACCAGACCTATAATACAACACACTGTGCTTTGGCAAAGTGGGTGGGGTTATATCCTTCCTATTTGGCCCTGTCCGGGGGTTTCTTCGGATGGGGCCACAGTGTCTCCTGACCGCTCCTGTCTCAGCCTCCAGTATTTATGTTGCAGTAGTTTATGTGTCGGGGGGCTAGGGTCAGTTGGTTACCTGGAGTACTTCTCCTGTCTTATCCAGTGTCCTGTGTGAATTTAAGTATTCTCTCTCTAATTCTCTCGTTCTCTCTTTCTCTCTGAGAACCTGAGCCCTAGGACCATACGTCAGGACTACCGGGCATGATGACACCTTGCTGTCCCCAGTCCGCCTGGCCTTGCTGCTATTCCAGTTTCAACTGTTCTGCCTGTGGTTACGGAACCCCTACCTGTCCCAGACCTGCTGTTTTCAACTCTTAATGATCGGCTATGAAAAGCCAACTGAGATTTATTCCTGATTATTATTTGACCATGCTTGTCATTTATGAACATTTTGAAAATCTTGGCTCTCTCTAATTTTCTCCTTCTCTCTTTCTTTCTCTCGGAGGACCTGAGCCCTAGGACCATACGTCGGGACTACCGGCCGTGGTGACTCCTTGCTGTCCCCAGTCCGCCTGGCCTTGCTGCTATTCCAGTTTCAACTGTTCTGCCTGCGGTTATGGAACCCCTACCTGTCCAGACCTGCTGTTTTCAACTCTTAATGATCGGCTATGAAAAGCAACTGAGATTTATCCTGATTATTATTTGACCATGCTTGTCATTTATGGAAATTTTGAAATCTTGGCTCTCTCTAATTTTCTCCTTCTCTCTTTCTTTCTCTCGGAGGACCTGGGCCCTAGGACCATGCGTCGGGACTGCCGCCCGTGGTGACTCCTTGCTGTCCCAGTCCGCCTGGCCTTGCTGCTATTCCCAGTTTCAGCTGTTCTGCCTGCGGTTATGGAACCGCCACCTGTCCCAGACCTGTTGTTTTTCAACTCTTGATGATCGGCTATGAAAAGCCAACTGAAAATTATTCATGATTATTATTTGACCATGCTTGTCACTTATGAACATTTTTGAACATCTTGGCATAGTTCTGTTATAATCTCCCACCCGGCACAGCCAGAAGAGGACTGGCCACCCCTCATAGCCTGGTTCCTCTCTAGTTTCTTCCTAGTTTTGGCCTTTCTAGGGAGTTTTTCCTAGCCACCGTGCTTCTACACCTGCATTACTAGCTGTTTGGGGTTTTAGGCTGGGTGTCTGTACAGCACTTCGAGATATTAGCTGATGTACGAAGGGCTATATAAAATAAAATTGATTGATTGATTGATTGATCTCAACGGAGTGAATCCGTGACATAACTGATTAAAGATGCATGGGATATTTTAAGCCAATAACCACACTTTGGAAAATGTATTACCACATAGTTATTGAAAGCCAAACTAGAAAATGTAGCCAGTATGCACTTGACTTGAATTGCACTGCACATGATCTGGTGGACCTGGGAACCTTTATGACGTGACACGTACCTGCATAAGCTTCCCCTCTGCAGAGCCGGCGCTCCCTCCGACAAACAGCCCTTCCAGAGTGATGGGCTTCCCCGTTGGCTCGTCTCTCAGCAGTGTCACCTTGATGACAGCCCTGAGGGCCGAGCGCTCCGTCTCGACGGCCGCCGCCAGCTCCAGGCCCGTCTGGCCAAACACTACCTGCAGGGCCGCCATGAGCAGCCACGGCCAGAGCCCGGCCAGTCGCCGCTGGAGAACGATCATTGGATCGGCTGTAGCCGCGGGCTCCGGGTGTACATCGTGGACTTCAAAAGCTGGTAACCACCAATGTTGATTCAGGACAAGAAATATATGGCCCAACGCCGGTCCTCTGCTTTATGGGTTAGAAATGGTAGAAACCCGTGAAAACGACTCGAAATACAGGGTTTTATCCAAAGTGTTAAGACTCACGGACTGCCATGTTGTCTTGTGGTTTTGTAATGAATTCTTATCCCGCTTTGAACGTTTGTTCCAGGTAAAAACAGTTATTAAACACGCCAAGTAAAGTGGTCTTCATATTCACTCATAAGAAAAAAATCTGAACGTTTGCTTCTAAATTATGGAATTGCTAACCATCAAATAAATATAACATACTTAGCCTAATAAGATAAGATGTAGATCATGTGTGTTAACCGGTATCACTAACAGGAGAGGCCAAACATTGCATGCACAAGTTCGACAACATCAAATCAATAATTGGAATTGCGTCGCTTATAGTTGAATAGACTTTACATTTAGTTCACATACAGCACGAGCTCCTTACATGAGATAAACAGCGGCCCGGTCCTCGTTTTCAACGTGCTTGTTATAGTTGTCATAGACAGATCGGTTCAGTCCGAGCACACGGCGGCTCTTGTAATCTTCAACCACGGGCAAGATTTCAATAAACATTTTGCAACAATGTTTGTACTTTAATTCGTGCCGAACCCACTATAGACATTCTACAGTTTTGCCTGATTTAAAACCAAAGTGTATCCAATGTACCGGTATTCCATTTCCAGAGCAAGAAAAAAAAAAGTCAAATCTGGCAGAAGGGCTCCAGACGCAACAAGTTGTCAAATACCTAAAAAGCAAATCACATACTCTTTACGCTGGATAGGATATTGTGACGATATCCCCACGCAGAGGTTTCAGAAACCAAGAGGAACAAAGTCAGGTTGATGTTGGTTGATATGACGGATTCCAAGATGAAAGGCGACAATACAGTAAACGACGAAAATGCAACAGTAACTTTCATAGGCTCCGTAGCGACAATCTATTGACAAAAATGCCACTGTAAAGTTGACAACAGGAGATTTCCGGACTCTTGAAAAGTTTAACTAATCCAAATGGAATCGTTGCATTAGTTACTTAACATGTAACTAGTTAATTAAATAGGAGTATAAATCTCGTGTCATTTCTGCAGCCGACGCATCAACAATTATGTCTATCGCCCACTAAAGTTGCTACGCATCTAAAACCTGTTCGCTCCTTGGCAGCCTCCAAAAAAGTATTTTCCCCGTGTTCCACGTCTGAAAGTTGTAACAATTCTGAAAAGAGATCCTTCCCGCCGCTGCTTAAAAAATAATAATATAAACTTCAGTATTAAAAGAGGTACTGAAAAGAAAGGTTTAACAAATGTATAATCGCTTAACAGCGTTTATGTCGTTAAAACACTAATATTGGTCATACAAATGTTGAAAAGTTGCAAACAGACACGAGTGTACATTTACTAAGTCCTTGAAGCATGCCTAGTCGAGTCTCCCTCCCCTGGGATCTCATCGACTGTCTGTCTGTCTACCTGCTGACTGCCTGTCACCGAGGGTGGAGCTGCACTTCCAACAGACGAAAGACGACACCGGGCGCCCTCCAGCTGACAACACTGGTAACAGCCGAGCGTCACTTTACATCTCCTTTAGGATAAGATCCCGGAATGGACCCTTTACCAGTAGGCTGTAGCCCACTTTTGAGGCCTCCATACAAACAAGAACAAGATGCAAGAAATGAAACGCAAAGAACCAATGAATTATATCACATTTTAATCAGAATAATCTTTTAACATTATAAACCAATTATATCATGTCCAGAAGTCAAAAATTATTTAAAAAAATAATTAACGGTTAAAACAGATTTTTTTTGTGGCATTTCAAAATATGTAAAAAGGTAACTTTTTGGTGTCAAACTAAAACAAATGAGGAATAAACATTAAAAGCTACTTGTTCTTTAAGTTAAAATGACAAATTAATCTTGGTATGCATTAATTAATTCCAAGATTAAGCATTCAGAATAAAACTGTCATATGTCAATTAAAATTCTGTAAAGTTATCATATAAATAAGAATAAATTAGAACAGGGCTGAACTATGTACAATGTCCAATATGTGTACTATCAGGAAAATATATATTTCTTTATCAGTGACATACAAGTAACATAGGTAAACGTATTTCAACAAGAAGCTACAGCAAATTCAGACTTGAGCCTGAGTAGCAAAACTGAAAACTTGGGACATCCTGGTCTGACTATGGTCAACATTCTTGCGTGCATGCCACTTCAACCAACAAGTTCAGATCTAAAAGATGAAATTAAAATGTGTACATTAATTTTGTCATGATCCCACTAATCTATTCCTCACCGTTGACATTATTCGTCACTGTGTATTGTTTTATTAAAACGGAGTGGCTGCGGATCAGACTTCTCTGGACCCCTCTTCCCGACAGCTAAAGGTCCCAACAGCTTCTGCGCATGTGCAGGATTCTCTATCTTACGCACAGGCTACTCTAGTGAATGGTGAAGCTTGTTTAATTAAGTTAGATCAAAGCTAAATCAATGTCTGCAAGATCACAACGATAGTATTCTAATAACATAAAACAGAACTGAATATAATAGCATAGTATGATTGACAATGAGAAATGTGAATGGAGTGTGCCACAAAAACCAGCATGTAAAGAAACACATGCATTGAACTTGATACGGATCGTCATCTCTGGGGATCGGGACGGTTACCTACGGATCTGTAGCCTCTGCCTATTTTTTATTTACCAAGGAAAGTCCCATTGAGATATAGAATCTCTTTTACAAGGGACACCTTGCCAAGATAGCAGCAGTAAGGATTGTGCAGAGGTGTAAGTGGATAGTTGTCTTACCAGGAGATTTAGTTTGCTGTCTGGTGCTCGTTCTCCAGGCTGAGGCTGCAGACAGTAACATCATGTAGAACACTGCAGACCTCTGAGTCCACCACCTGGATCTCCTTCACCTTGGTGATGTACTCTGAAGCTTCCTCAGGGCACTGGGGAAATCACAGCATGATCCATCTCCTATTATACAACAGAGTTCATCAGGACCGCTGATGACCATCCACACCATACCTGTTTATTAAGTTGATTACTAAGTCATACGGACTAAGTGTTTTTGCTTTCTCTTTCCACTCACAGTTCTAAATACGCTGGTTTTGTAAATTGTATATCCTCACTGTAAACCAGTCTATACTCTATAGTTGTATGTTTACTGTATTTCTATTGTATAATTATGTATGTTGACTTTGTACATTTCTGTCTATACATTTGTCTATTTCTGGCAGCACCTATTCAAATTCCAGGTATGTGTAAATGTACTTGGCAAATAAAAGTGATTCTGATTCTGATAGATATAGCCTCCATGTGACAGGTTTTTACAAAACTACGCTAGCTTACCTTCTGATAGGCATCCACAGACACAGGTTTGTCCTCCCTCTTCACTGGCTGCTCAGCCACGGGACCACCGACAGTGATGGCTATTCCCTGAGGAGGAACGTTCCCCGGGACTGCTATAATGATGGGCCCGCGTGGAGTCACTGGGTTGGAGTTAAATGAGGAGTCAAGCTGGGAAGAGACATTGACTGTGTGAGGGGAGCTGTGGATGGTGGTGATGGGCTGGGGCCCTGATGATGTAGAGGTGGACAGGACCGGCTGCTGGCGCTCTGGGGTCTCCACTTTGACCATGCGTATTTTGGGGGAATTGTGGTGCAACTCGTCCACTAGCTGGAAGACTGTGTCCAAGTTGACATCACTCTTGTTGGTCTCCTGGGTTTCACTGCTCTGCCAGTCCTGGTTTTGATTGCCAGGATACAGAAAGCCCACAGGACAGTTTGGCTAGAAATGGGATTCAAAATATAAATTTCACAGCTTGAAATTTCAAGCATGAAATGTTGACTCATATGCTCCGCATATTTTCACCCATATGAAATCTAGATCCCACTGGAAAGATTTGCAGACATGCTGCTTTATGGGTAGTCGTTAGATTCCCACCTACCTGGTAATAGCTGTAATGGGAGTATGAGGGAGTTGTCTGGTGGGCACTATGGCAGTCCGAGTCCATTGAGCCTGGAGAGCAGCATTGGCACACTGATGCTGAAAAAAGCAAACACAACCAAGAAGTATATAAATAAACTTCTATGACTGTTTATGAGGAAATCACAGTGTTTCTGTATTAAACTAATGGGTGCTTCCATGGTATGGTATATTATAGTTACCAGGGGAATAGAATCCAGGTCGGTACTGAGCATGGTGAGGGATCAAGCTGTTTGCCAGGCTTTGTGAACCCTGCTGGATGTGCACAGTAGTCGGACTGGACTGCACATTGCAGGAAGTGTCTGAAGGGAACCGGTGGATGACAGATATGGGGATTCCCTTGTCTGTGTAGAAGGTGGTGGGGGAGGGGGCATCCCCATGACCCATGATCCAGCCGCGGGGTGGGATAGGGGTCCGATCATAGTCCTTCATGGGCTGGATTCTGCTTTGGTGGTACTGTTGGTAAGGAGATGGTCGTTTTACCTGACCAACAAACATGGAACCTGTGGAAACATTGAATGACAGCAATATCATGAGTATCATGGCTGAGAAGTTATGGCACAAAAATGTATGTTATTTGAGTAATTTGCTATTAAATTACAGTTGCTACTCGTTTTGGTTTAAAATACAAAGTACAGGTATGATTGACAATTTGAGTGTACCTCTATTATCTACTTTAACTTTCTCCTCACCACCGTCACCATTTGCCATGAGTCGGTGGAAACGATTTGCTGGGGGCCGGCAGTTCACTTCTAGGCCAGCTTCCATCTTCGCCTTGTTTTTGCTTGTCAGCCTCTTAAGATTCACCAGCAGTTCGGGATGATGTTGTTTGAAGTTTGGGTTGTGGAAGTGGTGTTTTATCCCGTCCATCGGAGATGAGACATCATTCTTCTCCGAGCCCCCGGGGCCATGGACCACCTTCCTGAACCCATAAAGATTCAGCTGGCGGTTGAAGCTTGTAAAGTTGGTTGTTTTGAAAAGGTCAGTGGTGTCAAACGTTTGTTTCTGAGGTGACAGCAGCTCTGATTCAAATAGCTGCTGTTCGATTATCAAACCCTCACCACAGGGATCCCAACGTATCGATCGATTTTTGGGGTTATTCACCAAACGCCACAATTTCGCTGGAAAATTGTTGGGATTGATGGGGATGGTGAGGCGTTCCTCTTCGAGCTCCATATTTTCGCCTGTTTGAGAAACAAAAAAAATTACAAAAATCAGTGACAACTTATCAAGTGCATATTCATATCTAATTAAAGTAGCTAGCTAAATAGTATTTTTTTTCTCGATTCAATTGGCAAGCTGCTAGCTAACATCGTTAGCTTAGTAACGTTACTTGTAGCTAACGTTAGCTAGCTCCTCGTTCGTTATCAAAGATGACTAGCTAAAACTGTTATCAAGTACTTTAGCAAGTCAACGGAAATAACGGGAGTTTAAACTACAATGTATATAGCTAAAAATTCATAATATGATTATTTTCTGTAAATGTGTGTAATTATATCTAGTATTGTTTAACACACAATAGCTTGATCAATCTCCCTCAGAACCGTTGAAAGTATTCCCGAACAGTTGTTTTGAATCCGTTCAAATTCCACGAAAAAAAAAACGTTCCAACATCCTCGAGCGTGATGAACCAAAGACGAAGCTCGAGCTATGGACGTTCACGACTTCCGAATTGAGAAAATGTTTCGTTTTATAACACATTCAGAATCAGATTCAATGTATTTGTGGATACACAATTATTACAGTTACGGTTTAATATATTGACACCCTTGCACTTTACGCAGGTTAGCGTTTCTTTTCGACATGAATCTTGTTTTGGAGGCAGCTCTTGCAGAGTGGTCACTGATTTTAAACCTAAGGCTAATAATAATAATAATCCACTCCCAGAAATAAATATAATAATAATAAAATAATAATAAATAAATTATAATACAAATAAATAATCCACCTTCAGAAATAAAAATCATGAAACTCCTGTCAATTGATGAAAGCCTATGTTCCCACTGGGTAGCCAGGCCCACCCAATTAGATTGAGTAACAACAAACAAACAGTACTTTAACACTGTACTTGACTTGGACAGGAGCTCACCCGAACTGAGTACCTGCGCCTCAAAAAATGTCGGCATGAGTTCCTCCACCTCCTGTAGAATATTAGCTCAAAAGTATTGAGCAGTGAGGAGTGCCTGCACCTTGGCTTGACGTTTATTATCTCAATTATTTTCGCCACCTCCCCCAGTAAATATTTTTTTAGAAACTGGACATAATAATTTTAATTGCATGCGTTAGTTTCCAAATTGCATTGTTATTTACTGCAAGGTTGTAATTCCCACGGTATGTCAGTCCTGATTAGCCAATGGGCTTTCATGATTTTGTAACAATATCAGCGCAAGAAAACCCGCCTCGCTGTTTTGCATAAAGAGGAACAGGAAAAGTAGGGGCAACGAGCATCAGACAGGCTTCCAGACGCGGCTTTTGGGAGGGAAGCCTACCATGGCAGCGTCAAGAAACGCAAAGTAAAAGTAGTAGTGGAAAAGGATGGAGACACCTGGAACAAGGAATCCTACATTCCGATGAAAGTGTAATTCCAGGATTAGGGTCGATGAAGAGATGGCTGGAAGCAGGGGCGATTTTAGCATGTAAATCTTGGTGGGGAAACAAACAAAAAAAGAAAGTGGGACGCATGCCAGCAAAGCCACTACACAACACAACACTAAACAATACATTAATTGCACTATAACGGTGACAAACGGTGTCCACAAACTGTTAGGGCCTACATAAAGCTGTCCCAACAGCAGTACCAATATCTTACCACAGCTACGCCTGGTTATCAGTGGAGCCTTGTCTGGCAGCAAAACATTGAATTCAGCCTCATTTACTGCCTTTAAAAAAAACATAGTTGATATGGCTGACTTTCTGAAACAAATGTGGTTTCTAATGACAATTGAGATGTACAAGCTATGGCATAAGGGGACAACAAGCCTATTAGAGGCCATCTGTAATTTCGATTAAGATATTAATGAGCGAGCTAGGACAGATGTAACGTTAGTCAATATAACTATTTGTTTAGTACTTTTGAAATGTACAGCGACAGAATTCAAAACATGGGCTGTTCTTACAGTGTTCTCCCTGTACACCAAATCAAAACCGTAGGATAAATAAACGGGGCTTATAAGCAGGCAATGAAAGCTCTCACAATATTCTATGATTACATTTCTCCAAAACAGGTTATAGGCTACATGTGCACCACCAAGTCAGAACAGTAGGTGAAATTAAGAGGGGTAAATAGACCAAATTATTAGGGTTAGGCACATGGGCTACTAACAGCTTACTACACAACATACACGTAGTATTACTTTGTTAGCTACAGTATACATCTCTCCCTGGCATATTACATCATTAATGCAGCATCATACAAAACATTTTTGGACTCACCTTGTTTTGCTGTGCTCACTTGAACAGGAAGGTGGCGCAGCGGTCCTTTGTGGGCACATTTTATCATGTCTGGCATTCTCTGGATTTATGGTGCTTTCAAAACAACTAGAGGCCGGATTTACAATTCAGAGTTGGATGACCGTTCAAAATGTATTTTCCCAGTCGGAGCTCGTTTATTCCTGACTTCCCATTTGTCTTCAATTTACTGGAGTCAAGTTTTTGCAGTTCCGAGTTAACAGTTGTTTTGGGCGTGTCACAAATCATGCTTCATTGACAGCATGGCCAATGTTGAATGTTTATAATTTTAAACTTGGAAAAGAGTCCCTTAATCCCAGATTTGGGACCACACAGCCACTGTCACTGATTCCTTTCAAACCACCTGTTGAATTTGCGATTTCCAACTTGTTATGTTTATGTCCAATGGAGGAGCACCGATACGTTTTATATATAATTTCTCTTCAATATTTCTCTTCATATGACACGGATTAAAAAGGATCTGCCAGTAGATTGTCGACTTGATTCATGATGATGACTGCTAGCTAATATTTCGAAAGTATGACGTTCACATGATCAGTCCAATCAAAGCTACTGTACATGTAATGGGATTTGACGTAATTTTATCTGTGGCCAATGACCTTGAGCCTTCTTGGATGGGCACTTCTAATGTAACTCTATGGCAGCACCCCAAAGTCCTAGAATTTTCAAGGTCTCCTCTTAGACTTGGCGGTGACGTAGTGTCTCCATGAGTGACAGAACACTGAGCCAATCACGGTGCAACGCTCCGTATTTTTTGCTGGCTTGCCCCACCTCCACAGAAAACACTGAGCTAGGCTGAAACACCTGCATTTTGGAGCTGCCTTACTCAAGAAAACAAAAAGAGACCATGTTTGTATGCAGCTTTATTAACGCAATGATATATATTATTTTTTACATTGTTTGCAAACTGATATGTGACACGTATTAATGACAAAATAACATGCAAAACAGGCAAGCCCCAAGCCCCACACCTGCTCTGAATGACGGGTCGACTCTGGCTGGAAGTAGGTTATGTATTTTCTGATGAAGCTAGCAGTAATGAGGAGGATTGAAGTCAGGTACGAACAGAATGAGCCGTAATCCAATAGCTCTGGAGGTAAATTGGAAGTGAATGAGGATTAATTACCTGAGGGGGCAGGTGTGGTGAAGATCTCGGAGCTCAAGCCTCTCGCACCGATGGTCAAGATAAAGAGGATTCTGGTCCAGTAGGAGTGACATTTTTTGGGAAAAAGTGAACCCCTGCCTTTTGGCTGACCCCATATGTGGTGGTTGCCTGCGGGCACTGTCCCCCACAATCCGGGACATGTGGTCAACCTATTTCATCGTGGATAATTGGGTAATATTTGATTGAGAAGTTGCTAAATGATATCACAACCATTATTCACCCACTCAAAAAAGACACAAAAGTTAGTTGTCAATCAAATGTCTATCACTGCACTTTCAACCATTTTCAAAGCACAGCAAAGTTCAAATGGGAATAGATTGTCAGACATTTTGTTTATTGATACAACAGAGTCATGTGCTTCATTTTATTACAGAACCAAAATGACCTGGATTGCAGTTGGAGATTACATTAAAAGTAGGCCTACAATTATGGTGTGAAGTGATCAATGCCGTTCGACATTCTGCACAGATTATTAAAGCAGTTGTGGAGATCTCCACAGACCTGCAGCGACCTATGCATGCTATCTTGAAAATGCACCCTTTATATGATTACCCAATAATAAATATATAGTTACAGTAAACTCAAAATGTTGCCATGGATGTGTTGCTCATTTTAAGGTTGAATGTTACATCACATTTGTAAGATATCCTTAACTTTAGGCTATTTAGGCCTACTGTATTACAAAAGTAATATTGAATTGTGTTTTGTTGACAACAGCAACCAAATATCAACATTTAAAGGAGCTATTGGCTTTATCCCATTATATAACTTGTATTTTAGGTTGAGTTGGATACCTGAATCCAACCATATCAACGTGCAGACAAGTTAATAGGCTATTTAGTGTATTACACAAGGAATGTTAAATTGTGTTTGGTTGACAATATAACCAAAAATCTATATTTGAAGGAGATTTATCTTCTGCTTTGATAGTTCCATCCACCAACAATCTAAGATAAAGAATAGGACTAAATCAAAATCAGACTCTAAATGCACTTTATTTAAAGTTAGGTTTTTGTCCTATTCTTTAACTGAGATTTTTTGGTTGAGATGGAGACATGCATCTAACATCAATTATTCATTTGTAGACAAACTGGAATTAATTTTGCCAGACTATGTCAGTAGCACAGATGGAACTATCTCCTTCAAATGTTGCTATATGGTTGCATTGACAACCAAGCACAATTCAATATTACTAAAAAAAAAAAAATATTTCACCTTTATTTAACCAGGTAGGCCAGTTGAGAACAAGTTCTCATTTACAACTGCGACCTGACCAAGATAAAGCAAAGCAGTGCGACAAAAACAACAAAAACAAACGTACCGTCAATAACACAATAGAAAAATCTGTATACAGTGTGTGCAAATGAAGTAAGGAGGAAAGGCAATAAATAGGCCGTAGTGGCGAAGTAATTACAATTTAGCAATTAACACTGGAGTGATAGATGTGCAGATGAGGAAGAGCAAGTAGAGATACTGGTGTGCAAAAGAGCAGAAAATATTATTACATATTATTATTAAATATTATTACATTTGAAATCAACCAGAGCTTGAAAACCTAGGCCTATTGTATTGTCTATTTTTAGTTTAATTCTGGGTTGAATTGAAACAATAGCTGTTGATGACTTCCCAGATGCTATATAGGCCTAAATAGCATCATTGCTGATACTGTATGTTACGAATTCTAGCTACATGTAGGTGGCTAACGTTAGCTAGCTGGCTAACATTAGCTAGGCTAGGGGTTAGGGTTAAGTTTAGGAGTTAGGTTAAAGTGTTAAGGTTAGGGGAAGGGTTAGCTAACATGCTAAGTAGTTGCAAAGTAGCTAAAAATTTGCAGGTAGTTGAAAAGTTGGTAATTAGCTAAAATGCAATAGTTGTCCTTGATGAGATTCAAACTCGCAACCTTTGGGTTGCTAGACATTAGCATTATACGTCTACTCATCCACCCCGACCAATCACCCTACTTTAGTTTTTGCCTTAAGTAACCATCTGTCTTATGTAACCATACCAAATGTATATCATATTAATTTGAGTGTACCGGATTTACTTTTACTATGTTACATATAGTCTATGAGACCAGGCTTCTATATTAGGGGAGTGAAAGGAAGGCCCGGAAACCGTTCAAGACTCCAGCCACCCAAGCCATAGACTGTTCTCTCTACTCGATACCGGTCCCAGTGATGCCAATTTAGCAATCTTATTGCTAGATTTAGCAACATTTCAGACTACCCTGGCAACTTTTTTTTCAAACAGCACCTAGCAACAAATTGAGCTACTTTTAAAAATGTATTTGGAACTTTTAGCAACTTTTGAAAAGTGACTCAAACGCTAAAATGCAYRCATTTYCCCTCTAAATGACACAAAAACGATTTTCTCTGTCACACACTCAGTCACAACACACGTGCCTGGCTGCAAAAGTGCATTGTGAGTGACGTCAGCAGCGGGCGCTCAGCCCGTGCACAGGCAGCAGCAATTTCAGCAAATTGCGAATCATTGTTGGCTGACTGCAGCAGCAGTAGTACGGATTCGACGCGCCAAACCCAATGAATATAGTTGGTCACGAATGTTTGATCTTGAACAGAACTTACAACATCAATCAATATGTCGCAATCAAAATTGTACAGCCAGATGTACAGAAAAGAGTGGGAGTCTGTACCTGAACAAATGTCAAATCATATTTTTTGCCGAGATGGCCAGTCAATTTGAGTAACGTTATTGTGTACTCTACGTAATGACGCAGATTTACGTTATCACGCAATGACATCACAACGTCATTTAGCAACTTTTAGCAACAAACCAACCTGCTTCTATCAACGTACCCTGAAAATTAGTTGGCAACACTGACTGGTCCATTCAGTCTTTCACCAACAGGCTCCTGAACAGCTTCTATCCCCAAGACATAAGAATGCAAAATAGCTAACTAAATAGCTAACTGAATAGCTAACAAAATGGCTACACAGACTACCAGAGTGGACCCTTGTACTTTATTTATTGCTCCCTGGGTGCCTATGACATCGATTAAGGCAACCTCCCACATCTCTCTGATTTAGAGAAGTTGAGATAAATGTGGAAGACACATTTTGGGTTGAATGCGTTGTGCAACTGACTAGGTATCCTCTTCGTCATTTGCTCACACACACATAATATGCGTTTCACAGGAGGTTGGTGGCACCTTAACAGGCTCGTGGTAATAATGCTCTGGGCCAGGTATTATTATGAGCCGTTCTCCTCTCAGCAGCCCCCCTGTAAATGCATATACATTTATACTGACTCTACACACCCACTCACATACAATCATTATATATGCTGCTGCTACATATATCTCGATACCTAGTCACCTGACCCTTATACATATCTACCTCAATCACTCCATTATCCCAGTCACCTGAACCTTATACATATCTACCTCTATCACTCCAGTATCCCTGTCACCTGACCCTTATACATATCTACCTCTATCACTCCAGTATCCCTGTCTCCTTACCCCTATACATCTACCTCTATCACCCAGTATCCCAGTCACCTGACCCTTATACATATCTACCTCTATCACTCCAGTATCCTGTTCTCTTACCCCTATACATATTCCTATCTATCACTCAGTATCCAGTCACCTTACCCTTATACATATCTACCTCTATCACTCAGTATCCCTGTCTCCTTACCCCATACAATCTACCTCTATCACTCCAGTATCCCAGTCACCTTACCCCTATACATAGCTACCTATCACGCCAGTATCCCTGTCACCTTACCCTATACATATCTACCTCTATCACTCCAGTATCCAGTCACCTGACCCTTATACATACTTACCTCTATCACTCCAGTATCCCTGTCTCCTTACCCCTATACATATCTACCTCTATCACTCAGTATCCCTGTCACCTGACCCTTATACATTATCTACCTCTAATCACTCCAGTATCCCTGTCTCCTTACCCCTATATATATCTACCTCTATCACTCCAGTATCCCTGTCACTTACCCTTTATACATATCTACTCTCTATCACTCAAATATCCCTGTCAACTTACCCCTATATATATCTACCTCTATCACTCCAGTATCCCTGTCACCTGACCCTTATACATATCTACCTCCATCACTCCAGTATCCCAGTCACCTTAGCCCTATATATATCTACCTCTATCACTCCAGTATCCCTGCACATTGTGAATATGGTACTGCAACTGACTGACCCTGTATACACTGAGTATACAAAACATTAAGAACGTTTGGTCTTTCCATGACATAGACTGACCAGGTGAATCCATGTGAAAGCAATGATCCCTTATTGATGTCACTTGTTAAATCCACTTCAATCAGTGTAGATGAAGGGGAGGAGACAGGTTAAAGATATTACTGAGACATGGATTGAATGGTCAGGAATGGAAATATGGCAGAAGTGGATGCAGAGTTCGAATTAAGTAGCGTGTCGAAAACATTTGGTGAAGACTGAATCGAAAACTGGAACAAAAAGGAAATCGGAGTGGAGGATACGTGTGTAAAATGCTAATGAATCGCTTCTTGTTGGGATGCGTTCGTTGAGTAAGGATGCCATATTTGGGAAACCCGTTTTGATGTGTCAAATGGTGAAGTATGCGCTTGAAGAAGTGGATTCTGTCAGAGTGACCAGGAGGAGTCTTATTTTGATGAATTGTATTTCTGAAGAACCAGAAGAAGATTGCAGTGGGCCTCAAAAGAATCCGGACAACAGAAGATTTAGTGTTTTTGAACTTCGGTATAGAGCACCCGTCAACGGAGATGTTCAGGTTGAATACCTGGAGTGGTTGGAGCCCAGTGTCTGACCCGCTGGGTGAATGGAGGAAAAGAAGAAAGTCTATCGGTCCTGTTTTTTTGTTGTTGATAAAGAACAAATACCTACATTACGCATGTGAAGCTTGGTTATTGTGAGATACGCCATAAGAGTTTTTATCCCCAAACCACTAAGAATTGTAAAGGATTTGGCCATGTTTCAAGTATGTGTAGACGAACAGAGTATACTGAAGAAAGGTGTGCAAAAGGATGACACTGTTGCAATTGTGGTGGAGATCATGATCCTGAGTTCCGGGAGTGCCCTGTAAGGGTGAAGGAAATTGAGGTGGCAAAAGTTAGAGCGGTCAATCGAATCTCCTAAGCAGAGGCGATTTAAAATAATTGAGAAAACAAAGGATGCCAGTGAAAAGATGGTAGTGGATACACCACAGTCTGTAGTAAATGTTTGCTGCCAGACACAAGATACCCTGTGTGTTAAAGTGGATTTTGTTGCGTTCATTTCCACAGTTATAAAATGTACAAATCTCAAAGAAGTCGAATAAACTAGACATTATTGTAGCTGCAGCTGAAGATTTTGGGGATTTTACTTCGGAAGACTTGTAAGGGGTACTGGAGCCGGAAGACCCGACCTCCCAGGTTCCCCTTGAGCCTGTATAGGGATCAGATCAGTTTTATTTATTTTTAACAGAAAGGTTGTTTGAGTAATTTTTTTAATTAAAAAAAAAAAATTTCTTCGTTTTTTGGTAAAATCATATGATCGCCAATATACCATAGAAGAAGACATGGATTCTGTATATGTGCCATTCAGAGGGTGAATGGGCAATAAAAGTATTTAAAAGCCTTTTTTTATTTATTTTAATTTTATTTCACCTTTATTTAAGCAGGTAGGCTAGTTGAGAAGTTCTCATTTACACCTGCGACCTGGCCAAGATAATGCAAAGCAGTTCGACACATACAAACAACACAGAGTTACACATGGAATAAACAAACATACAGTCAATAATACAGTAGAAAAAGTCTATATACAATGTGTGCAAATGAGGTAAGATAAGGGAGGTAAGGCAATAAATAGGCCATGGTGGCAAAGTCATTACAATATAGCAATTAAACACTGGAATGGTAGATGGGGTATGGTAGTAGGTGCCACATGCACTGGTTTGTGATTTTATTTTATTTGAACTGCTGGGTTTTTCATACTCCCTTGTGCATCAAGAATGGTCCACCACCCAAAGGACATCCAGCCAACTTGACACTACCGTTGAAAGCATTGGGGTCAACATGGGCCAGCATCCCTGTGGAACACTTTCGACACCTTGTAGAGTCCATGCCCCAACGAATTGAGGGCAAAAGGGGGATGCAACTCAATATTAGGAAGTTGTTCCTAATGTTAAGTATACTCCTTATACTAACTTACTTTCTTTTTTTCGTATGTTTTATTTCTCGTGTGTTTTTGTTATACCGTATGTTATTTTTTTGTACTACTACGTTATTGATTACAGCATTGTTGGTTTTACGGCTTGCAAGAAAGGCATTTCACTGTGCACGGGAAATTAAAACTCAAAACTAAGCGTCCAAAAAAACTGTGACCCGTCAACCGGAAGTACTTATTTCATCTTGCCAGTTTAAGAGCGGTGAAAATCAAAACAACGCCTTTGAAACGCTTTTATTTGATAGCGTTTACAGATAGAGTTCTCAAATATCAGCTGCTATTTTCTAGATGGCGTTGGAAACTTGTCCTAAGGACCTCCGCCATTTGCGGGCATGTCTTCTGTGCTCTCTTGTGAAGGTAAATACTAGCAAGCTAACGTTAGCAAAGCTGACCATCTGCTTTCTTCAACTGGCAGTGGCATACATTTGTAGACACTAGCTTACTCTGAGAGATTGTCCTAGCTACTTACAATTTATCGAACGAAACGTTTTAAAAAGCGTGCTACTATCTATTTTACGTAACGTTTGCTGAAATGTTTGTGTAACGTGCTAACATGACTAGCTAACCAGTTAGCCATGTGTATTCATTGAATCCATATTTCTCCTGTCCCCACACAGACTATTGACCAGTTTGAATATGATGGCTGTGACAACTGTGAGTCGTACCTTCAGATGAAGGGGAATCGAGAGATGGTCTATGAGTGTACAAGTTCCTCGTTTGATGGGTAAGTTCTCTACTTGTAATTGATGATTTAGTGCCAGTTCTAGACAGCAAGTGTGGGCTAATTGCTAAAGCATTCGATCTCTGTTTACAGGGTCATAGCTCAGATGAGCCCTGAGGACAGCTGGGTGGCTAAGTGGCAAAGAATAAGTAAGTTTGTTGTCATAGTTTATCCTGTTGGTCTATGACTTTCTTTCAAACGTTTCCTTGGAAGTATTTTTTTATTTTACCTTTATTTAACTAGGCAAGTCAGTTAAGAACAAATTATTTTCAATGACGGCCTAGGAACAGTGGGTTAACTGCCTTGTTCAGGGACAAAACGACAGATTTTTACCTTGTCAGCTCGGAGATTCGAACTTGCAAAATTTCGGTTACTAGTCCAACGCTCTAACCACTAGGCTACCTGCTGGCTGGCTATATGCCATTTGGCAGACACTTTTATACAAAGTGACTTAGTCATGCGTGCATACATTTTATATATGGGTGGCCGTGGGAATCAAACACACATGCTCTACCAACTGACCCATACAGGACCACCTATAATGTTCTAGTGCTGTTTTGTATTTCACTTTTCCTGTTCAGGTAACTTCAAGCCTGGTGTCTATGCTGTGACGGTGACAGGGCGGTTACCTCCAGGTATGTCACGTTCAAAGGCAGTGTATATTCTCAACCGTCTACTATAGGAGCCATTGAGAAAATGTTGGCATATGTGTTCAAAAATCAGGAAACAAACTGCAGAATCCTCTTGGGTTCTCAAGCTGCTTTCATTGAATCCCATCCACTGTGTGACCTTTTCTTTCTCTCAATGTTCTTATTTCTGTCCTGCAGGGGTGGTGCGAGAGCTGAAGAGCAGAGGAGTGATCTACAAATCCAGAGACACCGCTGTCAAGACATAAGCCTGATCATTACCTCTCTCTACACGGGGACAGGCGGTCATCTTCAGCACAGCTTCACGGTGCAACAACACATCCATAAACACAGTCTGTGGAGACTGATGTCGTTAATGTTCTGTTTGCCAAACACAAGTGCAAAGTCTGATTTTCATTATGTGTAACATCTCATAGACCTGTCTTGTTTAATTTGGGTAATGTGTCGATTTTTGTTTTCAATGGGATGGGTTCACTCTGCTAGAATAGACATTCTCATATTATGCTATAATTAAAACTTTGAAAAAATTTGTATTTACAAACCCGGAGTGTATTTATCATAATAAACTCTAAAGTTGTTTTTATAAAAAATGTAATCTCTGGCATCGGTCTTCAATGAACTCACTTGACATTACACCCCCCAGTAACAGTATACAATCAATCACACGATGGGGCTGTGTAACTGCAGGTTCCTGAATGAATCTTTTAAAATAATGTATAAGTCCATCGGGTGGCAGTCACGAGCTACATTTAACTGATGTATACTGTACAAAGGTCAGCCATTAAATCAAATCAAATTTTATTAGTCACATACACATGGTTAGCAGATGTTAATGCGAGTGTAGCGAAATGCTTGTGCTTCTAGTTCCGACAATGCAGTAATAACCAACAAGTAATCTAACCTAACAATTCCACAACTACTACCTTATACACACACACAAGTGTAAAGGGATAAAGAATATGGTACATAGAAGATATATGAATGAGTGGTGGTACAGAACGGCATAGGCAAGATGCAGTAGATGGTATAGAGTACGGTATATACATATGAGATGAGTACTGTAGGGTATGTAAACATTATATTAAGTGGCATAGTTTAAAGTGGCTAGTGGTACATGTATTACATAAAGATGGCAAGATGCAGTAGATGATATAGAGTACAGTATATACATATGAGATGGGTAATGTAGGGTATGTAAACATTATATTAAGTGGCATAGTTTAAAGTGGCTAGTGGTACATGTATTACATAAATGACTGAAGGCCATGATTCAATGCGACCGTGCTTTACTGGCAGCGTCATTTTTTGATTGAGCAAACATATAATGCATTTACTGTGAATGGGGTGTCAGCGAACCGGGAAACGCTGCTTTTAATCTGTGTATTGTCGGTAAAGCGCGATCGGATTGAATGTCGTCTTTAATGATAAGTCCCTCGATTGATAGTTGGTACTATTCGTTTAGGTCAGTGCTTTCTCTATCGCTAACAAAGCTGACTGCAAATACAGCTGGCTAGACAGATTGACTTTTTTTTTTTCAATATAAAATCGGGTGAAGAGTATATTTTCTGATCATGAAAGTACTCACAGCCTCCATGACAGTTTTAAATGACATATTTTGAAGCCATTTCACAGGATATGATTTAATTGATGTTCCTGCTTTGTGTGTCAGCTGTTGTTCAGTTCCTGTATTGAGGCTACACTGTGTAGCTCAACAGGCCTTGTTATTAGGAAGTTGCCTCCTGTTGATGGGAATCATAGACAGAGGTCAGCAGTACACTTTACTACTCATATTACATCCTCATGCTCTGTAAACTGGAAGGGGCACTGGGAAATAACATGAAAATAAGGTGATTGCTTTTTTTTTTTTTGCTCAAAGGAATCTTAAAAGAACCTACTTTGAGTGTCTGTCTGCTTGGACAAAGATACTGTCTGCTTGGACAAAGATACTGTCTGCTTGGACAAAGATACTGTCTGCTTGGACAAAGATACTGTCTGCTTATGTCCAAAGATACTGTCTGCTGACATATGACAAGATACTGTCTGCTTGTACAAAGATACTGTCTGCTTGGACAAGATACTGTCTGCTTGACAAAGATTACTGTCTGCTTGGACAAAGATACACTGTCTGCTTGGCCAAAGATACTGTCTGCTTGGACAAAGATACTGTCTGCTTGGACAAAGATACTGTTCTGTTGGACAAAGATACAGTCTGGCGGACAGGACTGTCGACTGGACAAGATACTGTCTGCTTGGCCAATAGATCTGTCTGCTTGGACAAAGATACTGTCTGCTTGGACAAAGATACTGTGCTTCAGAAGTGCAAGGAGGCAGTTTTATGAAGGGGAAAAAACGGTTGAGGTGGATGGTAGCCCGGTGTATTTTTGGGTCAGAAGAACCACATACCCTGTGTCACGTTTGATTGAACACCTTTCCTTCCTCTACACATGACAGACACACCCAATGACACCCAACACAATGGTACCACCTCTTTCCTTCCTCTACACATGACAGACACACCCAATGACACCCAACACAATGGTACCACCAGTGTAAAAATTAAAAAAGCCACTCTAAAATGTGCAGTTTTTTCATTTTTTTTCTTCATTTTTTATTTATTTAACCAGGTAGGCTAGTTGAGAACAAGTTCTCATTTGCAACTGCGACCTGGCCAAGATAATGCATAGCAATTCGACACATACAACAACACAGAGTTACACATGGAATAAACAAAACATACAGTCAATAATACAGTAGAAAAATAAGTCTATATACAATGTGAGCAAATGAGGTGAGATAAGGGAGGTAAAGGCAAAAAAAAAGGCCATGGTGGCGAGGTAAATACAATATAGCAAGTAAAACACTGGAATGGTAGATTTGCAGTGGAAGAATGTGCAAAGTAGAAATATAAATAATGGGGTGCAAAGGAGCAAAATAAATAAATACAGTAGGGGTAGTTGTAGGTGTCATACAACACAATGCCAAAGATGATGTCAAGTTTTGAGGGAGCATCCAATTGGAGCTGTATACATGGCAGTGCCCCTGCTCAGTCATGTGAAATCCATAGATTAGGGCCTAATGAATTTATTTCAATTGACAGATGTCCTTATTATGAACTGTAACTCAACAAAATCTTTGAAATTGTTGCATGTTGCGTTTATATTTTTTTTCGGTATAGATGATATTTCTGTGTTTCTTACACACATCACCAAAACCCCACAGCAAGACTCTTCACTCTCACACTGAGGAGTAAGAAGAGGTCATGGTATGACCTGTAAGAACACAGCATCATTTCCCCCTTTTGAGGATATCATTGTTAGAGATACATGGAATCTATATTACATTTTCAGTTGTTTTGGAACTATAGGGAAACCAGGGAAAACAAAAACAAGTATTTGGATCAAAAATCTGATCACAAATTCAACTTGAAAGATAGTGAAGAATAGGTTAACGATGTACAGTATATAATAAGTTCCCACTGGGCACAAACTGGCTGAATCAACGTTGTTTCAAAGTAATTTGTTAATATATTGCGACGTGGAATCTACGTGGAAAATACTGAACCATTGGATTTGAAAAAAAAAATAAAAATCAACATAAACTGTTGTTTTGAGGGTGAAATTTCAACCACATGATTGTCATCACGGTAAACAATTTCTAACATATACAAACCGTGTATAAAATAGAATGAATTTGTACCTTTGAAACAATGTCAGATCTTCATCATTATATCCACTATCAGAAAATATAAATTATAGGCTGGGCAGCACCTCCTTTATGGAAGTTAATCTACAGCATCGTTTTTGTGTCCCGCCCAGGGTTTTAACAAGCACAAATCTGCTTAGCTTTCATATCGGGTCACTGTCTACTACCAATGTGCTGTCATGACAATGATTATAGATAATAACTAAATAGATGCACCATTGCTATCAAAGTCAATCCAAACGAGTAGGTTTAACAGAGCATATGGAACGTAGCCATACTTTATAAGTCTTATATCATCAATGAGAGGCCTACTGTTTAGGCATATATAGCATTTGCAAAACCATAAACAGCTATTGTTTAAATCCAACCCAGGGTTCAACTAAAAATAGACAATACATATAAGCCTAGTGTTTCAAGCTTTGGACTATCTCAATGTAATCTTCAAGTTAATCATTTATATGTTGGATTCACGTCTCCATCTCAACCAAAAAATCGAAGTTAAAGAATGAATATGACTAAATCAGTTCAAATTTTAAATGCACTTTAAATAAAGTTGGATTTTGATTTAGTCCTATTTATTCTTTAACTTGTGTGGTTGAGATGGAGACGTGAATCCAACATATCAATTATTAATTTAAACAAACTGGAATTATAGACAGACTAAGTCAGTGGCACAAAATATACCTCCTTCAAATGTTGATAATATTATAGTATATGCCATTTAGCAGACGTTTTTATCCAAAGCCACTTACAGTATAATTTTTTTTTTTACAATATATATATTTTTTAACAATAACAACCCTACATCAACAAAAGACAATACATTTTCGCTAACTGTAATTCCGTTAGTTAAGTTCCAACACTCCTTCCATCTTGTGCCTATATCAGTTATTTTTAAGTTTTGATTACAATATTTGTATTTTTTTTTATTCTAAGAGATTGTCAGTTAGATACTAGGTAATATATAGAAAACATTGCAGAAAGCCTATCATATGTGTATTCTTGTCTGAGTTAAATAGGATCGCCTCAACATTGCTTTAATGTCCAAAAGATTTAAGGTTGACATTTTGTGATATAAAACTTTTAAGTTGCATGTAATTGAAAATGTATACATTGGTCAGTCCAAAATTGCTTTTTTAATTCTGTAATGGGAATAATTGGGTTTCCTTTGATGATATTCATCGGAATGCACTCCCAGGAATCCCAGTTCCACAATAAATGTTTGTTTTGTTCGATAAAGTCCATAATTTATGTCCAAATACCTCCTTTTTGTTCGCGCGTTTAGCCCAGTTATCCAAATGCTCAATGCGCGATCGCTTAGTTCAGACGAAAAGTCAAAAAAGTTATATTACAGTTCGTAGAAACATGTCAAACGATGTATAGAATCAATCTTTAGGATGTTTTTATCATAAATCTTCAATAATGTTTCACCCGGACACACACAAAAGGAACGCAGCTACCTCTCACGTGTGCGCACCTGACTGACTTCATGGCATTCTGCCAGACACCTGACTCAAACAGCTCTTATTCTCTCCCCCTTCACAGTAGAAGCCTGAAACAAGGTTCTAAAGACTGTTGACATCTAGTGGAAGCCTTAGGAAGTGCAATATGACCCCATAGACACTGTATATTCGATAGGCAATGACTTGAAAAATCACAAACCTCAGAATTCCCACTTCCTGGTTGGATTTTTTCTCAGGTTTTTGCCTGCCAAATGAGTTATCCAAATTTCTATCCAAATCTACTAATTATATGCATATTCTAGCTTTCGGGCCTGAGTAGCAGGCAGTTTACTCTGGGCACCTTATTATCCAAGCTACTCAATACTGCCCCCCAGTCCCAAAGAAGTTGACATGAAGGTCAGTCAATATAGAACATTTCAAGAACTTTGAAAGTTTCTTCAAGTGCAGTCGCAAAAACCATCAAGTACTATGATGAAACTGTCTCTCGTGAGGGCCGCCACAGGAAAGGAAGACTCAGAGTTACCTCTGCTGCAGAGGATACGTTCATTAGAGTTAACTGCATCTCAGATTGCAGCCCAAATACATTTTTCACAGAGTTCAAGTAACAGACACATTTCAACATCAACTGTTCAGAGGAGACTGCGAGAATCAGGTCTTCATGGTCAAATTGCTGCAAAGAAACCACTACTAAAGGACACCAATAAAAAGAAGAGATTTGCTTGGGCCAAGAAACACGAGCAATGGACATTAGACTGAAGGGAATCTGTCCGAATTTGAGATTTTTGCTTCCAACCGCCGTGTCTTTGTGAGACGCAGAGTAGGTGAACGGATGATCTCCGCATGTGTGGTTACCACCATGAAGCATGAAGGAGGAGGTCTGAGGGTGTGCGGGTGCTTTGCTGGTGACACTGTCAGTGATTTATTTAAAATTCAAGGCACACTTAACCAGCATGGCTACCACAGCATTCTGCAGCGATATGCCATCCCATCTGGTTTGCGCTTAGTGGGACTATCATTTGTTTTTCAACAGGACAATGACCAAAAACACAACTCCAGGATGTGTATGGGCTATTTGACCAAGAAGGAGAGTGATGGAGTGCTGCATCAGATGACCTGGCCTCCACAATTACTGACTTCAACCCAATTGAGATGGTTTGGGATGAGTTGGATCACAGAGTGAAGGAAAAACAGTCAACAAGTGCTCAGCATATGTGGGAACTCCATCAAGACTGTTGGAAAAGCATTCCAGGGGAAGCTGGTTGAGAGAATGCCAAGAGTGTGCAAAGCTGTCATCAAGGCAAAGGGTGGCTACATTGAAGAATCTAAAATCTAAAATATCTTTTGATTTGTTTAACAAATTTTTTGTTACTACATGATTCCATTTATGTTATTTCATAGTCTTGATGTCTTCACTATTATTCTACAATGTAGAAAATAGTTTAAAAAAAACAACAACTGTTGAATGAGTAGGTGTGTCCAAACGTTTGACTGGTACTGTACATGAAAGTAACTTGTTTCTAGGACACACCATTCAAAAGTTATATAGGTCAAATTGCGGGTGTGAAATTGCAGGTCAAATTTACTGAGAACATCATGGATATCACTATTCCGGTACCGGGTGTATTAAAAAATATATATACATATTACGTTTTGTACAAGTTTGAGACTTAGGAATGTAGATGAAGGGTCATGGTGGAAAAACTACGTAAATGGTAATTTCAACATAAGGGAAATGGTTGAAAGTGCAGTGATAACACATTTAGTTAACAAACTAAACGAAAAAGCTGACATTGTTTTCCCATTGGAATTTGGTTGTGCTTTTAAAGCATAGTGATAACACACTGGAAATTCAACAAACTTCTGGCTGTCCTTTTTGAGTAGGTGAATAAAGGTTGAAATCTCATTGATCAACGTCTCAACCCAAATTTCCACTTCAAATCAAATGTTATTTGTCACATGCGCCCAATAGAACAGGTGTAGACCTTACAGTGAAATGCTTCCTGACAAGCCCTGAACCAACAATGCAGTTCAAGAAATAGAATTGATAAAATATTTACTAAATAAAATAAAAAAATGGAATCAATCAAAAAGTAACACAATAACATAACAATAATGAGGCTATATACAGGGGGTACCGGGACTGAGTCAATGTGTGGGGGTACAGGTTAGTATCAGGAGGCTAATTCAGGGGGTACCGTACTGAGTCAATGGTGGGGGGTACAGGTTAGTAATGAGCTATATACAGGGGTACCGGGACTGAGTCAATGTGTGGGGGTACAGGTTAGTAATGAGGCTATATTACAGGGGGTACCGGACTGAGTCAAGTTGGTGTGGGTACAGGTTAGTCATGAGGCTATATTCAGGGGGTACCGGACTGAGTCAATGTGTGGGGGTACAGGTTAGTAATGAGGCTATATACAGGGGCTGAGTGGCTCGGTACGGGACTGAGTCAATGTGTGGGGGTACAGGTTAGTAATGAGCTATATACAGGGGGTACCGGGACTGAGTCAATGTGTGGGGGTACAGGTTAGTAATGAGGCTATATACAGGGGTACCGGGACTGAGTCAATGTGTGGGGGTACAGGTTAGTAATGAGGCTATATACAGGGGGTACCGGTACTGAGTCAATGTGTGGGGGTACAGGTTAGTAATGAGGCTATATACAGGGGGTACCGGACTGAGTCAATGTGTGGGGGTACAGGTTAGTAATGAGGCTATATACAGGGGGTACCGGACTGAGTCAATGTGTGGGGTACAGGTTAGTAATGAGGCTATATACAGGGGGTACCGGTACTGAGTCAATGTGTGGGGTACAGGTTAGTAATGAGGCTATTATACAGGGGTACCGGTACGATCAATGTGTGGGGTACAGGTTAGTATGAGGCTATATACAGGGGGTACCGGACTGAGTCAATGTGTGGGGTACAGGTTAGTAATGAGGCTATATACAGGGGGTACCGGACTGAGTCAATGTGTGGGGTACAGGTTAGTAATGAGGCATATACAGGGGGTACGGTACTGAGTCAATGTGTGGGGGTACAGGTTAGTAATGAGGCTATATACAGGGGTACCGCGGACTGAGTCAATGTGTGGGGGTACAGGTTTAGTAAAGAGGCTATATACAGGGGGTACCGGACTGAGTCAATGTGTGGGGTACAGGTTAGTAATGAGGCTATATACAGGGGGGTACGGGACTGATCAATGTGTGGGGTACAGGTTAGTAATGAGGCTATATACAGGGGTACGGGTACTGAGTCAATGTGTGGGGTACAGGTTAGTAATGAGCTATATACAGGGGGTACCGGGACTGAGTCAATGTGGTGGGTACAGTTAGTAATGAGGCTATATACAGGGGTACCGGACTGAGTCAATGTGTGGGGGTACAGGTTAGTAATGAGGCATATACAGGAGGGGTACCGGTACTGAGTCAATTGTGTGGGGTACAGGTTAGTAATGAGGCTATATACAGGGGTACCGGTTACTGAGTCAATGTGTGTGGGTACAGGTTAGTAATGAGGCTATATACAGGGGTACCGGGACTGAGTCAATGTGTGGGGTACAGTTAGAATGAGGCTATATACGGGGTACAGGTTAGTAATGAGGCATATACGGGGTACCGGGACTGAGTCAATGTGTGGGGTACAGTTAGTAATGAGGCTATATACAGGGGTACCGGACTGAGTCAAATGTGTGGGTACAGGTTAGTAATGAGGCTATATTCAGGGGTACCGTACGAGTCAATGTGTGGGGTTACAGGTTAGTAATGAGGCTGTATTCAGGGGTACCGTACTGAGTCAATAGTGTGTCTAGAGTGTGTGAGTGCGTTGCAGGCATAGTCAAGGTAATTTGTAAAGTGACTATGCATAGATAATAAACAGCAAGTAGCAGCAGTGCAAAAACAAAGGGGGGTGGGGGGGGGGTCAATGTAAATAGTCCGGTGGCCATTTGATTAGTTGTTCAGCAGTCTTATGGCTTTGGGGTAGAAGTTGTTAAGGAACCTTTTGGTCCTAGACCTGGTGCTCCGTTACTGCTTGCCGTGCGGTAGCAGAGAAACAGTCTATGACTTGGATGACTGGAGTCTCTGACAATTTTTGGTGTTTTCCTCTAACACCGCCTGGTATAGAGGCCCTGGATGGCAGGAAGCTTGGCCCCAGTGATGTACTGGGCCGTACGCATTACACTCTGTAGCGCCTTACGGTCAGATGCCAAGCAGTTGCCATACCAGGTGGTGATGCAACTGGTCACGATGCTCTCGATGGTGCAGCTGTAGAACTTTTTGAGGATCTGGAGATCAATGCCAAATCTTTTCAGTCTCCTGAGGGGGAAAAGATGTTTGTCGTGTCCTTTTCACAACTGTCTAGGTGTGTTTGGACCATCATAGTTTGTTGGTGATGTGGACACCAAGGAACTTGAAACTCTCGACCCGTTCCACTACAGCCCCGTCGATGTGAATGGGGGCGAGTTCGGCCCTCCTTTTCCTGTAGTCCACGACCAGCTCCTTTGTCTTCCATTGAGAGAGAGGTTGTTGTCCTGGCACTGTCAGGTCTCTGACCTCCTCCCTATAGGCTGTCTCATCGTTGTCGGTGATCAGTCCTACCACTGTTGTGTCGTCAGCAAACCTAATGATGGTGTTGGAGTCGTGGGTGAACAGGAAGTACAGGAGGGGACTAAGCACGCACTTCTGAGGGGCCCCAGTGTTGAGGATCAGCGTGCAAATCTGTTGTTACCCACCCTTACCACCTGGGGGGCGGCACGTCAGGAAGTCCAGGATCCAGTTGCAGAGGGACGTGTTTAGTCCCAGGGTCCTTAGCTTAGCGATGAGCTTTGTGGGTACTATGGTGTTTATTGCTGAGCTGTAGTCATTGAGCAGCATTCTCACATACAGTGGGGAGAACAAGTATTTGATACACTGCCGATTTTGCAGGTTTTCCTACTTACAAAGCATGTAGAGGTCTGTCATTTTTATCATAGGTACACTTCAACTGTGAGAGACGGAATCTAAAACAAAAATCCAGAAAATCACATTGTATGATTTTTAAGTAATTAATTTGCATTCAAAAGGGCAGTGTGGAGTGTGATTGAGATTGCGTCATCTGTGGATCTGTTGGGGCGGTATGTGAAGGGGTCTAGGGTTTCTGGGATAGTGGTAATGATGTGAGCCATGACCAGCCTTTCAAAGCACTTCATGGCCACCGACGTGAGTGCTACGGGGCGGTAATCCTTTAGGCAGGTTACCTCCACTTTCTTGGGCACAGGGACTATGGTTGTCTGTTTGAAACATGTAGCTATTACAGACTCGGCCAGGGAGAGGTTGAACATGTCAGTGAAGACACTTGCCAGTTGGTCCGCGCATGCTTTGAGTACATGTCCTGGTAATCCGTCTGGTCCTGCAGCTTTGTGAATGTTGACCTGTTTAAAGGTCTTGCTCACATTGGCTACGGAGAGTGTGATCACATAGTCGTGCGGAACAGCTGGTGCTCTCATGCATGCTTCAGTGTTGCTTGCCTCGAAGTGAGCATAAAAGGCATTTCGCTCGTCTGGTAGGCTCGTGTCACTGGGCAGCTCACGGCTGGGTTTCCCTTTGTAGTCCGTAATAGTTTTCAAGCCCTGCCACATCCGCGAGCATCAGAGCCGGTGTAGTAGGATTCAATCTTAGTCCTGTATTGATGCTTTGGCTGTTTGATGGTTCGTCTGAGGGCATATCGGGATTTCTTATAAGCATCTGGATTAGTGTCCTGCTCCTTGAAAGAGGCAGCTCTAGCCTTTAGCTTGGTGCAGATGCTGCCTGTAATCCATGGCTTCTGGTTGGAAAATGTACGTACGGTCACTGTGGGGACTACGTCGTCGATGCACTTATTGATGAAGCCGGTGACTGAGGTGTTATACTCCTCAATGCCATTAGATGAATCCCGGAACATATTCCAGTCTCTGCTAGCAAAACAGTCCTGTAGCATAGCATCCGAGTCATCTAACCACTTCCGTATTGAGCGAGTCACTGGTAGTTCCTGCTTTAGTTTTTGCTTGTACGCAGGAATCAGGAGGATATAATTATGGACAAATTTGACAATTTGACAAAATGGAGGGCGAGGGAGAGCTTTGTACGCGTCTCTGTGTGTGGAGTTAAAGGTGGTCTAGAGTTTTTTTTCTTCTGGTTGCACATGTGACATGCTGGTAGAAATTAGGTAAAATGGATTTAAGTTTGCCTGCATTAAAGTCCCCGGCCACTAGGAGCGCCGCTTCTGGATGAGCATTTTCTTGTTTGCTTATGGCCTTTTACAGCTCTTTGAGTGCGGTCTTAGTGCAAGTTTGTGGTGGTAAATAGACAGCTATGAATAGCTGCTCTGCTAGCCATCTCTATATTATCCGTGTTGTCGTTCTGCCAAGTCTCTGTGAAACATAAGATATTACAGTTTTTAATGTCCCGTTGGTAGGATTAGTCTTAATCGTAGATCGTCCAGTTTGTTTTCCAATGATTGCACGTTGGCCAATAATACAGAGGGAAGTGGTGGTTTACCTCTTTACCTCTTTACGTCGGCGAATTCTTACAAGGCACCCTCCGCCCTCCTCCCCTTTTTTCTCTGTCTTTTCTTCACGCTGATGACAGGGATTTGGGCCTTGTCTTCACAAAGCAGTATATCCTTTGCGTCAGACTCATTAAACATTAAAGAGAAAATCTTCATCCAGTTGGAGGTGAGTAACTGTTCTGATGTCCAGAAGATCTTTTTCGGTCATAAGAGACGGTTGCAGCAACATTATGTACAAAATAAGTTACAAACATCGCGTAAAAACAAAGAAAAAAAAGCACAGTTGGTCAGGAGCCCTTAAAACGGCAAGCATCCCCTCCAGACGCCATACTAAGGACTTTGAAATGATGTGGTGTGCCCAGTGAGTTGCTACATCTCGTATTTCCTGGCTGGTTTACGGTTGGTCTCAGCAGCTTTGTGAAACCACAGTAGTTGTAACAAGAGTGCTTCTAGTGTGGCCTTGTTACTTTTGAATGCACATCCGAGTGCAGAATGTTCTGCACATTTTGCCACCTTCCAACCCAATCTACATGCACATACCGCAGATTCCCTTCGCTAGTTGAATCTATGAGAGCTGTCTCAAACTTGTGGCCACGCCAAAATGCTAAAATATCACACGTACTTCATTGCTAAGTGGAGAGTATATGATTATTTTTTTTGCAGACGAGGCCTCTATTTAACACGAGATATTCTGTCATGACATGTTTCAATTCATATTGCACTACTGGATGTTTTACCTCGGGTTTTACCTTGTACGTCATAAATGACCATTTGATCATCTCAGATATCGATATCAGTTTCCTATATTGAAATGTAACTCTATATGGATATAATATGAAACAGTGATAGTATATTTAGATGAGATCTTTTGTGTTTCATTATCATTCCAAACAATAGTGATATTCTTGGAGTATCTTTAAGTTCTTCATGGGGTGTCACGTGTTGGTTTGGATGCCACATGGCCTGATTTGGGTTGTATCATATCATGCAATCAGGTTACCACTGGGTAGATACCTACTGGCCTGCCTGACAAAATAACCTTTTTATTTGAAGCAATCCTGTTTGACATGGTCTTTTCTGGAGAGAGAGAGAAAAAAAAACCGGAAGCCTATTCAGATGACTTGATAAATGAGCAGTTATGGAACACCTAGTTACAAAGTGATCTGAACCACAAGCACCAGTGGTCAGGAACGGTTGCTAGTCAAATGAGAGCCATGTGTATAATCAACTGTGAGTTTGTTAGCCCGCCTTGGGGTGTCACTTCAGTTTCCTCTGTGGTGAGGGGAGGGGGTGTTGGTGCCTGAAGCCTCTGATAGCTTCTCGGTGAATACACTGCTGGCTACCTCTAAGTCCCGCCGGTGTAAAATCGTAACTTTTAAAGGAGGAACCACTTTACGCTTCATTTATCACTATGGAGCCTATAACGTCTCAGCTCTATGTCACAACGTGAAGACATGTTTGCTGATATATTTTTGATGTCTCCTCTCATGGTTCTACCGATTTAAATCCTAGATGTATAGTTTAAGGGCAGTTTCACTAAGCCAATGTGAAACACGATGAAGAACTGCACGGTAAGTGAAAACAAAAAACCAGTTAAATCAGCTATCAGCGCCTTGGTACAGAAACCCTTGTCAACCCCAGGTCAGGCGGGAAAGTTCATGGTGTTCACAGCCCCGCCCCCCCCGTGTGGTCTTGCTCCAACCCCTGTAGACAAGATCATCAGACTCCGCCTCTCTCCGGCAAAGGAAAGCACGTCCTCTTTTGTCTGCTTCTCACAGGGACACACACACAAGCCTTAAAGACCAGGTCTCATTGGTGGTTGAGGCTCCTATGATTGGTTTTGCCCTTATTTGGACATGTCTACGCTTCTATCAGTATCTTGAAGGGGAATGTATCAATTCAATACATTGTTGATGAGTATCTGTAGGCCTCATGTCATCTTATATGTCTAGCTGATGTTGTAACTTCTGGGTTATCTATCAAAGTCATCTGATGGTCTGAACGCCTTGTGAAAAACAGAGGAAACGAGCTAGTATATATGTCAACAGAGGTTCCGGTGTGATGTATTTCTGGGCCAAAGCTGTTACTGAATCCTCACTGCTTCTTAGGCTTACTGTAAACCTGGCTTGCAAGGGGTGAGGGACGATGAAAAAGGCAGCAAGGGCGATTCTGAATATTCCAACAGCAGCACACACACACATTGTTACACATGACTCCGTTTCATAAGGGCTGATCAGACTTCCTCTTTAATTTTAAATAGTACTCAGAACAGCCACAGAACTGAGCGAATGGGGGTTTTTACTAAATACATGGAGAATAGAATATTTCATTAGAACAATTTTGCTTGGAAATTTGACGAGGAAAACAAAACTACAGACTGGTCAGGTTAGCCTTGGTTTGGACGTATAGACCTTGTTGGAGGGTTGGAGGGCTGAGCTGCTATCCTGTGGCAGGGTGAGCTGGGACGCAGGGCTACCCAGTGGCAGGGCTATCCAGTGGCAGGCTGAGACAGATCAAAAGTACTGCACTATATAGAGAATAGGGTGCCAATTGAGGCACATCATGTGAGAGGGCCAGGGAGGGCAGGGGAGGCAGAGAGGGCCAGGGAGGGCAGGCGGGAGGCAGAAGGGCCAGGCCAGGGGAGGGCAGGAGGAGCAGAGAGGGCCAGGAAGGCAGGGGGAGGCAGAGAGGGCCAGGGAGGCAGGGGAGAAGGCAGAAGAGGCCAGGGGGAAGGCAGGGAGGGCAGGGAGGGCCAGGCCAGGGAGGGCAGGCGAGGCAGAGAGGGCCAGGGAAGGCAGGGGGGCAGGGAGGGCAGGCCAGGGAAGGCAGGGGAGCAGAGAGTGCCAGGGAGGGCAGGGAGGCAGAGAGGGCCAGGGAAGGCAGGGGAGGCAGGGAGGGCCAGGGAAGGCAGGGGGAGGCAGGAGGGCCAGGCCAGGGAGGGCAGGGGGAGGCAGAGAGGCCAGGCCAGGGAAGGCAGGGGGAGCAGGGAGGGCCAGGCCAGGGAGGGCAGGGGAGGTAGGGAGGGGAAATGGCTGCCGGCCAGATAAGGAATATCTCTAGGGACAGTGTGGGTCTCTGTAAGCCCCATGCTTTGTGCTCATCATACAGACAACACTGATCACTTCCCCTCTGGCACTCACACACACACGCTTAGAAAAAAAGGTGCTATCTAGAACCTAAAATGGTTCTTCAGCTGTCCCCATAGGAGAACCCTTTGAAGAACCCTTTTTGGTTCGAGGAAGAACCCGTTTGGGTTCTACCTGGAACCAAAAAGGGTTTTTATCTGGAACCAAAAAGGGTTCTACCTGGAACCAAAAAGGGTTTTATCTGAACCAAAAAGGGTTCTACCTGGAACCAAAAGGGTTCTACCTGAAACCAGAAAGGGTGCTCCTATAGGGACAGCCAAAGAATCCTTTTGGAACAGTTTTTTTCTGAGTGCAGATGCCTAACAACTAGCAGCTAGCATCCTTGTTATAGCACCCATACCATACATATATAACCCTACCATAACCAACACATACCACCTTATAATATGCCAACACCATACATACAGTTGAAGTCGAAGTTTACATACACCTTAGCCAAATACATTTAAAACTTCAGTTTTTCACAATTCCTGACATTTAATCCTTAGTAAAAATTCCCTGTCTTAGGCTCAGTTAGGATCACCACTTTATTTTAAGAATGTGAAATGTCAGAATAATAGTAGAGAGAATGATTTATTTCAGCTTTTATTTCTTTCATCACATTCCCAGTGGGTCAGAAGTTTACATACACTCAATTAGTATTTGGTAGCATTGCCTTTAAATTATTTAACTTGGGTCAAACGTTTCATGTAGCCTTCCACAAGCTTCCCACAATAAGTTGGGTGAATTTTGGCCCATTCCTCCTGACAGAGCTGGTGTAACTGAGTCAGGTTTTTAGGCCTCCTTGCTCGCACATGCTTTTTCAGTTCTGCCCACACATTTTCTATAGGATTGAGGTCAGGGCTTTGTGATGGTCACTCCAATACGTTGACTTTGTTGTCCTTAAGTCATTTTGCCACAACTTTGGAAGTATGCTTGGGTTCATTGTCCATTTGGAAGACCCATTTGCGACCAARCTTTAACTTCCTGACTGATGTCTTGAGATGTTGCTTCAATATATCCACATAATTTTCCTACCTCATGATGCCATCTATTTTGTGAAGTGCACCAGTCCCTCCTGCAGCAAATCACCCCCTAAACATGATGCTGCCACCCCCGTGCTTCACGGTTGGGATGGTGTTCTTCGGCTTGCAAGCTTCCCTCTTTCTCCTCCAAACATAACAATGGTCATTATGGTTCTATTTTTGTTTCATCAGACCAGAGGACATTTCTCCAAAAAGTACGAGCTTTGTCCCCATGGGCAGTTGCAAACCGTAGTCTGGCTTTTTTATGGCGGTTTTGGAGCAGTGGCTTCTTCCATGCTGAGCGGCCTTTCAGGTTATGTCGATATAGGACTCGTTTTACTGTGGATATAGATACTTTGTACCTGTTTCCTCCAGCATCTTCACAAGGTCCTTTGCTGTTGTTCTGGGATTGATTTGCCCTTTTCGCATCAAAGTACGTTCATCTCTAGGTGACAGAACGCATCTCCTTTCTCCTATGACGGCTGCGTGGTCCCATGGTGTTTATACTTGCGTACTATTGTTTGTGCAGAAAGTGGTAACTTCAGGCATTTGGAAATTGCTCCCAAGGATGAACCAGACTTGTGGAGGTCTACCATTTTTTTTTCTGAGTTCTTGGCAGTTTTCTTTAGATTTTCCCTTGATGTCAAGCAAAGAGGCACTGAGTTTGAAGGTAGGCCTTGAAATACATCCACAGGTACACCTCAAATTATGTCAACTAGCCTATCAGAAGCTTCTGAAGCCATGACATAATTTTCTGGAATTTTCCAAGCTGTATAAAGGCACAGTCAACTTAGTGTATGTAAACTTCAGACCCACTGGAATTGTGATACAGTGAATTATAAGTGAAATAATCTGCCTGTAAACAATTGTTGGAAAAATTACCTGTGTCATGCACAAAGTAGATGTCCTAACCAACTATAGTTTGTTAACAACAAATTTGTGGAGTAGTTGAAAAATGAGTTTTAATGACTCCATCCTAAGTGTATGTAAACTTCCGACTTCAACTGTAAATAACCCATACCATACATATGTAACCCATACCATACAATACCATACATACACAACCCATACCATACCATACATTACCATACCATACACATACAACCAATACCATACCATACATATACAACCCATACCATACAATACCAATACATAATCGCGATATCCGATAGCATTTAGGCCATATCCGATTACGGCAATTACGGCACTACATACGGCGCAATAGCATACGCAATACACATATAAGCCCATACCATACGGCATACAAATAGCACACATACGCATACCATATCATCATATACCATACAACGCATACCATACATACGCATACAAACCCATACCATACCATCTAACACATTACAACTCATTAGCCATACACATACTATCTAGCCATACCGCATACAAGCGCATGACATAAGTCCGGATACATTAGACAACTCATACCATATCACATACCATAGGCATTAGCAGACCCATAAGCCATAGGCCATAGCATAGACAACGCGATAGCGTCTAATATTTCCATAACGTACAACCCGGCAAAAGCCTACACATACAACCGATTACCATATCACATACACGCCAAGTCCGATACGGCATAACGCACATGCGTAGCCCATTGACGCGATAGGCGCATACATATAAGATCCCAAACCATAGGCCATGGAGCACAATAGCAACCGCATACCATAGCCTATACCATAGATCACTATCCATACGGCATTACCATACGATATGTCACATATCAACGCAATAGCATACCATACCATATCCATACACATATCAAACGCGTGCATACCATACGCATACGCAATCCGCCATCACCATATGTCACATTACAATAACCAGCATAGCCATAATAGTCCATGACTGTGACCATATCAACGCGCGGCATACGCCATAGCGCAATTATGCCATATGCAAATAGCAACCATACCATACATACATAGGTCACCCGTGCGCATACGCATATCAGGCATGACATACCATTTAGCGCATACCTATAATCACATACAACCATACTCATACGGCATACATATCACCTGGCATACGGCATACACATACACCCATAACCAATCAACCAATACCACAGACAACCCATTACCATACACAATATACCATATACATACCCATACCATAGCCATACCCATACACATACATCCGTGCATACCATTACCATACATACACCCATATCACATACATCATAACAACCAATACCACCATACTCATAATCACTACCCCATAACCATACTCATACCATATACAACCCATACCATACACATACCCATACCATACCATACACATACAACCCATACCATACCATACCCATACGCCATGTGTTTATCATTAGGGATAGAGTTCATGGGAACAAATCAAGGTACTGTATTACAGCATGGAACCCATCTCAATAAAGATTCATCTTTCAAACAAGGCATGGTCTTTTTCTCAATGTATGGACATTGTAAACACACGACTTGCTGTCCTAAGACCCACAGCAACACTACAACGGTATGTGCTTGTGCCATGTGAATATATGCATTAAAAAAAGTCAGAGGTTAAAAATAACTTTATTCTAGTAGGCCTACATTCAAAAGATGAACTAAATGCAGTCTAGTAGATTGCTGTTACAGTTGTTGGTGTCACCTGGTGACTAAAAGTGAAACTATTGACACTAAAACGGATCTTCAGATTACACTTCTGTTCACTCCTTTTCCAGTGTTCCAATGGTAATTTCATATAATCACAGTTTTTCAACACCCACCGCCCCCTTTCCTCCCTCCCACCGCCTCTATCCATTTCATCTCATCAAACCCCATAGGACCCCCCCCCTCTCCTCCACCACCGCCTATCCATTCATCTCATCAAACGCCATAGACCCCCCCCCTTCTCCACCCACGGCCCTATCCATTCATTCATCAAACCTTCATAGACCCCCGCCCCCTTACTCCCCATCGCTCGACCCCCACCCTTCTCTCATCCATTCCCTCCCCCCCACCCACGCTCCCTATGCCCATTCATCTCAATCAAACCCCATAGACCCCCCCCTCTCCCCCGCACCGCCCTATCCATTCATCTCACATCAAAACCCCATAGACCCCCCCCTCTCTCTCCCCACCACACCGCCCTATCATTCATTCTCATCAAACCCCATAGCCCCCCCCCCTTCTCCCACCCACCGCCTATATTTCATTATCTCATCAAACCCCATAGACACCCCCCCTTCTCCCACCCATGCCTCTATCCATTCATCTCATCAAACCCCATAGACCCCCCCCCCCCCTCTCCCACCCACTGCCCTTCCCACCTCCCAGGTTGTCATAGTTACAAACTGTTTCACCATGGCTGTAGTGGATAGTGTTCTCACATCACAGGCTCTGAGGGGGGAATTGAAACCTCTCTGGCCTTTCAACTGTGAACAGCAATGGTGGTGGAGTCCCTAAAAGAAACGGCAGAGTGGAAAGTCACTTTTCCACCAGCAGACCCATAAGGACGCCTCTGGGCCATCTCCTATAGACAAAGATCTAGGGAGAGAGGACTCTTGTTGTGAAGAGGTTCAGCTCCTGTTGATAAACGTACTTGACTTGAATTTTACTGGCAAGCATTCATTGATTTGGAAATATATGTACGCCCCCCCCCCAAAAAACATGATTGTCTAGAGAATAATAATAGTAGTGATCAAGTTGCTTTGCATTTGCACAAACTGATTCGTACACGTATTTTCTCCCTGTGCCTTTTACACACAGATTTAATGTAAACTGGAGAGGCTTTCAAAACTGTTAAATGAAAATGAAGAATGCATCTTCTATAAACATTAAAAACTCAACAACAAAAAAGTAAAGTGCATTTTCTCATGTGCACGTTAGTGGTTATGTGGTTTGATGCAGGCAGCCCCCCCCCCCCACTTCCTCCATCTCTTTCTGAGGCTGTGGGTTGCTTAGACACGCACCGGATGAAAAATATTTAGCTATGAAGCCAGTATGAGAGAGCACTGTGGAGAACACGTCATTTCTTTTTCTTCTTCTCTTTTCTTGTGTTGTCTCTAGATGTGCTGTAGTGAGCCTTTCAACAAATGAGGTCAGGGCAAAGGGGAGGAGCTATGTTCTAGCTACTATAATACAATCTGTATATAGTTTAATCTTATCTATAAGAATGTCTTTATACAGTATTAACATATACTGCACGTACAGTATATCCTCTTTTCAAGATCAGGAAAAATAAATAAATAATAGGTATATATAATATATGCCATGTAGCGGACGTTTATATCCAAACAACTTAAACTCATGCGTTCTTTATAAATGTCGTCTGAAGGGCTGGTGTAGGCCTCCAACAGGAAATAACATGAGTGTTGTTTTTTTTTTCTTTCAACAGGTACTTCCTGAAGTAGTTGTATCAGACCCACTATCTCAGCCTTTTCACCGCCCATCTGCCGTGGGTAGTGAACAGTTACACAGTACCAATGCAGATAAAGTCACTGAGCAGTTCATTCACATAAATGATTACGTGTTGTGTGCTTATAACTACATCACTGAGCACACCACGTCATTTCAGCGTGGATAATTGAGTAATATTTGGTTGAGACGTTTGATCAATGAGATTATAACCCACTCAAAAAGACAGACAAAAGTTCCAATGTGTTATCGCTATGCTTTCAACCACCTAAAAGCACAACCAAATTTCAAAGGAATCAATCGGGGTGACAGGTGGCCTAGTGGTTAGAGCGTTGGGCCAGTAACCAAAGAGATGCTAGATTGAATCCCCCGAGCTGGCAAGGTAAAAGTCTGTTGTTCTGCCCCTGAACAAGGCAGTTAGGCCTAGGAACAGTAGGCTGTCATTGTAAATAAGAATTTGTTCTTAACTGACTTGCCTAGTTAAATAATTAAACTCAATGTTTGGTTTAGTTGTCACCTAAATGTCTATCCATGTGCTATCAACCATTTTAAAAGCACAGCAAAGTTCAAATGGGAATACAATGTCAGATATGTTGTTTATTTAGCACTGTGCTTCATAATAGCAGAGCCAAATGGCCTTGATTACACTTGAGATTACATTAAAAGGACATGGTGAAAGTGATCAATGCCGTTCAGAGATTCTGCACAGATTATTACAGCAATTGTGAAGCTCTCCACAGACCTGCGACGACCTGTGCATGCTATCTTTGAACCTGCGCGCTTTACATGATCACATAAGAAGACATTTACAGTTACAGTAACTAGTGACCATGGATTTATTACTCATTTTAAGGTTGAATGTTACATTCGTTTGTAAGATAACCTTTGGCAACTTACTGTATTACAAAAGTAATATTGAATTGTGTTTGGTTTACAACGCCAACCAAATATCAACATGTGAAGGAGATTGATCTTCTTCTTGGATCGTTCCATCCACCAACAATCTAAGTTAAAGAATAGGACTAAATCAAAATCAAACATTAAATGTTTAATTTGATTTAGTCCTATTCTTTAACTTTGATTTTTTGGTTGAGATGTGAATCCAACATATTAATGATTCATTTGTAGACAAACTGAAATTAAAGCCAGACTAAGTCAACATTTCAGATGGAACTATCCAAGCAGAAGATAAATATCCTTCAAATGTTAATATTTGGTTGCTTTGACAACCAAAAACAGTTCAATATCCCTAAATATCAGGAAATATTTAATTAACCAGAGCTTGAAACCCTAGGCCTATTGTATTGGCTATTTTTAAGTTGAATTTTGGGTTGAATTGAAACAAAAAGCTGTTGCTATAGGCCTAAAAAAAAGTCAAAAGTTGGGTAAAGAAAAATCGGAAATGACTTTTTGCAATTAATAATAATCCAATTAATTTCCCACGTTGATTCAACATCATCACACTTTTTTAGGCGTTGAATTTATGTGGAGTTTTTGCTCAGTGTGAATCTATTTAGTTTTGAAGTGGAAATCCTTCAACAATTATTCTCATGATAGCACATTGGTAATAGTCAGTGACAAATATCATAGCTAAGCAGGACTGGGTTTGGTTAAAATCCTGGATCGGAGACCAAATGGTAGCTATAGCTTCTTTATCCAGTAGGAGATACTGCGCTGTCTCAAGTTTCTTTTTCTCTGATAGTGGATATAATATTGAAGATCTGACGTTGTTTCAAAAGGTACAAATTCAACATATTTTATACAAGGTTTGTCTATGTTGAAATTAGGTTAGCATGGCATAATCCTGTGGTTGAAATTTCACTCTCAAAACAACAACCATGGACTGCTCTCACCTGTCATTCTTTTAGCTATGAACTATGTGATATACGTGGAGAGGCACACACACACACATCATGAACACTATCCTAGTTGACCTCTCTTCTCATCATTGAAAGATTTTAGTTTCTCTTCTCATGTTGTACCTGTGTTCTCGACAATATGAAGCAATCTAGATGACAGAAAGCAACATGGGGTTGTGTTAGTATTTGGGTGATAGTAGATGTGATCAGGGGCTATAGTCCTGACTGTGTCTTCAGTGTTTCCTAGTTTGTATATCAGTTCGTTTACTTCAGAAATGATTGTGTTGATGCACTAAAACCGTCTACTGACATGTTTTGGCACATTCACTTCCCTCCATTGGCCTTAATTTCCTACAAAGAAAGTTTATCCAAAAAAGTTCTGAAGTTAAAGTTGGCTATGGGGCTAGGACAGGATATGTCTCAAATAAGGCCTCATTTGAGCAAACAGGGCAGATTCAGAAATTGTTTGATTTCCAATCAATTGATACATGTATATTAGAGGACGATGACATGGCTGTTGTGGGTTTCCTTCGTAGGACCTGGTAGGCGTGATAAACTTCACCTGCAAGAGCGAAAGAAAGAAAGAAAGAGAGCGGCTGTGACTGTTAGACTTCTTCTTCTGTGGTTTGTACCACGTGGGCTGAGGGGGGTTAAAAAGGAGACAACTTCTTCTTCTTCAGCCACTTCTAGAACAGAGGGAAGAAGACACTGGGCGCTGAGACCACTAGACAAGCTCTTCGCTTTTTTACAGAGACAAAGGAGCCTTCATTCAGGTATAGTATGAACTTATTTTATTACGTAAAACGCTATTATGTTATTTTGTTAGGATATAGAATTGAAATGGTTAAATTTAGTTGGGGGGGGGAGAGAGAATTCTAAATGGGGGCCATTGTTACTTGTCCATCCACTCTCTACGGCAACGTATATCTATATAGAGATAGTGTGAAATCGACATTCATTCAGTTAACAAGAAGAAACCACATAAAATGTTCGCTTAGAATTTAAAACATTTGTAAAATGGAAACTGGGATAGTAATTTCGGTACATTTTGTAGAGTTTTGCATTGTCTTTAGATTTTAAGCGAATGAAAAGTTGGTTACTATGACCAAAAAAAAATCGTTTTTAAGTCACCTGTCTCGAGCGAAAAAAAAAGCTTAGTCACTCAATCAAGACAAAATGGCTTCCACCAGATAACGCCTCAGTAGACTGATCTTAGATCAGTAAAATTGCATTGCTCTGTTCAGACCACATATAGAGAAACTGACTCTGGGCACAGTTTCGGTTTGAAAGAAGGGGAAGAGGTTAATTTACCCTGCTTCATTTCTAATACCTTTGTTCAATGCTAAAATTCTTTAGAATTAAGAATCTGTGCATTCAATTGTCTCAAAAAATAGGTGAAACTTACTACATCATTCCTCATAACTTACAATTGTACATGTTATAGTTACTCTTTATTAAGCTGTGTGTGTGTGTGTAGGAGTGTGTGTAGGTGTGTGTGTGTGTGTGTGTGTGTGTGTGTGTGTTTGTGTGTGCGAGAGGGTGGACTGGGTGTGGTTAGTTAGTGAGAGCAGTTGTGTGCATCTGGATATGACCACCAGGTTTGAGGCAGGTGCACAAGAAGAAAGGACAGAAGCCCGAACAGAAAAGACGACATTGGAGGAAGTACAGTGCAGTCATCCATAAAGTAGAAAGCACTACTAAACTCCTCGCCACAGTGTAGTGTTTCCTACTTTATGGATGAGTGTACTGTTGGCTACGGTGACAAAGACAAAGGAGACAAAATGGCGTCTGCAGTGGAGAGACTGTTCACATTCAGGAAATGAGAAAAAGAGAAACCTGCACTGTTTGACATAGTGGTGGCGTGCACAGCGCAGTGTGTCACCGACTACAGTTCACATGGGCTGTGCACCCACCCAACACTGAACAAAGCCGGAAAGACCTCATGCTTAGCCTTTTAGCAATGACTGGTGCTGAATTCATTTGTGTATTAAAATTGTGAACTGGAAATTATTTACATGTCTCAAACTATATATAGGGAAATGTTTTACATGTCTCAACCTATAGATATATAATTTATTTACGTCTCAAACTATAGATATGGGAAATGTTTTAAATGTCTACAGCTATATATGGAAATGTTGTAAATGTCTCAAACTTTATATATGGAAATGTTTTACATGTCTCAAACTTTATAGATATGGAAAGACTACATTTGTTGAACTGTATATGGTCTGGTCCTGTAAAATAGCTATTATCATTCTATATGGTGTCATTCTCTGCTTTTAATTTAGAAACGTATGATGTATATTGATTGAAGTCTGTATAATTGGTGAGTGTATTGCCAAATTTGTCTTCATTAAATAATTAAATAAAAATTTCATTTTTTTTGTCTTTTCTATTAAAATTCTACCCCCATTAGCATTTTGGTCAGTCAAAGTAACACAAAGTCAAACACAAAATCCCCAGCACAACTGCTTGTTATGTGAAAATATACTTTATTCCTGTAAAAAGATCCAGATTGAAAGAAATCGACCACAATTTCAAGTCAACAAATCCTCCGTGCACTACTTCTGACTTGTCGTTCCTCTGTGTACTACTTCTGACTTGTCGTTCCTCTGTGCACTACTTCTGACTTGTCGTTCTCCGTGCACTACTTCTGACTTGTCGTTCCTCCGTGCACTACTTCTGACTTGTCGTTCCTCCGTGCACTACTTCTGACTTGTCGTTCCTCCGTGTACTACTTCTGACTTGTCGTTCCTCCGTGCACTACTTCTGACTTGTCGTTCCTCAATCAACAACACTGCTTCCACATGCAAAAAGACATCGGAAAAACAACATGAACAAAATTTAAAACAAAAACCTATTTACAAGTGAGCTTTCCCCAAAACGGGTAATAAAAACCTTAATATACAAAAGGTAAATCGTCCATTGTTTTCAAAAGAAAGCATACATACAGGTCAGGAAAGACAACAACAAAAAATTCCCTTCTCTGTATGAAAATATGTTTCATACCTCATAGTCCAAAGACCCAGAGTGCCCTGGCTTACATTCACGTACAGCTTTACATAATTAGATACATACAGACCTAGTCCTGAAATGCCATAATACTCCACACTTGGCTTCCACTGCATCGACAACCAATCAGACGACTAAAAAAAGTTGCAAACGTAATGCCAAGTGAACGCGAGACCTATACATAAATACATAACTATGACGATAATAAATAAGGCAGAATAGGGGATAACATTGTTATTATGCATGCAGTCAATAATCAAAGTAGTGTAAACAACGTATTCAGACTAAGCAAGGTCTTGTAAGGCTAAATAGTATAATGTAATATAAACTGTTGTCTAAAATGCTTGCTAAGGGTTAAGAAGTCCTATATAGATAGGAGAGCTGGAGAAGATTAGATGTAGCCTATGTAGAGGCAGACAGGGCCAGTAGTAGCAGTAGCAGTAGTTCATTCCTAAAGCTTGCAATAACAATTTATGCTAGTAGCTTTCTGACTACAGATTAGAGCAGGTAAGTACATTAAAAGGCTGTGAAGGAATACAAAAATATCCACGGTACATTTTCAGCCACTTTACACGTACAGCACACTACGGCTACCTCATCATTCCTGCTTCTAAACAGATGTCTCCTCCTCATCATCATCAACACTTCCTTCATACTTGGCATGTTTGTTCTGCTATTAGTTATTCTCCCTTTTAATTGATAACACTGAACTATACAATAAAAAAACAAAAACAAAAACAAAACATTCAGAACATCAAAGAACCCAGATTTGCCTCCTCCAATGTCTGGAGTCAGGTGTGCGTAGACTCCGCCCTATGCTGGGGCTAATCCAATGGGTTGCAAGCATCGTTCAGAATGTTGCAGATGAAACTGTGGGCTATAGAACAGACCTGGGCTCTTATCAGGTAGAACATACCTCTGTTTTGCCCCGCTGCCATACCCCTGGTGTTTGATGCTTGGTCTCCTCGTTATGGTAACAGACAAAGCACCTCATGTTTTTTGGCAAGAATCTTCCTCTCAATAAGTGAGACAAGGTGGCTCGACACAGACAGAGCCGAGTGACTAAGACTAGTTTTACCTGAGAAATGATTAAAAATAAAAAATAAAAATTTAAATAAACTAATGAAACAAAAACGTATCAAACTTAGTAACGTCATCTATCATTTGGACACCTTCAGAAAGCTTTTACTGCATATCATATCAAATGGAACGGTGGGATTAAACGTACAATGCAGCTCATGTACATGGGTTGGGTGGATAACCACGGTAGCACACAATGCAGCTCATGTACATGGGTTGGGTGGATAACCACGGTAGGAACACATGCAAGCTCATGTACATGGTTCGTGGTGATAACCCAAACGGTAGACGACACAATGACAGCTAAGTGTACCATGGGGTGGAGTGAGATAACACGGTACGAACACAATGGCAGCTGCCAATGTTATCAATTGGGATTGGGTGGATAAACCACGGTAGCAACACAAGCGCAGCTCAGCTGTAACATTGGGTTGAGGTGGATGAAACCACGGTTAAGCTACACAATACAGCAGGCTCATGTACATAGGGTTGGGCTTGAATATAACCTACGGTAAGCAACACAATGCGCTCATGTCATGGTTGGTGCGAATAACCACGGTAGACCACCACTGCCAGCTCATTACATGGTTGGTGGATTAACCACGGAGACACAATGCAGCTCCATGTACTGGGTTGGGTGGATAAGCACGGTAAACAATGCAGCTCAATGTACATGGGTTGGGTGGATAACACGGTGACACAATGCAAGCTCATGTACATGGGTTGGGTGGAATAACCACGGTAGACACCGCAGCTCATGTTACATGGGTGGGTTGGATAACCAACGGTAGCAACACATGCAGCTCAATGTACAATTGGGTTTGGGTAGGATAACCACGGTAGCACACAATGCAAGCTCATGTAGATGGGGTTGGTGGATAACACACGGTAGACACATCAATGAATACCTCTAAGATGCTGAGTTAACAGTGCTAGTCCCTTTGTTCATTGTCTTAAAACACTCCTAAACAGACAAACTAAATCAAAAGGAGACAGAGGATACAGGTACCCTGTAAGATGACATACACACACACCACACACAACACACACAACACAACACACAAACACACACAACACACACACATCACACACACACACACACACACACACACACGAGTTCTGTGTCAAGGCATAGACAGGTTTCAGTCTGGCTGCGTCTACACACCCTTTAGAAGGCCGTAAGGCCTGTCCATCCTCACACTCGTCACATAACACACTAAATATCAAACATTCCAGACATTACAAATAATCAACAGCCTCTAAAAGAAATGACTTGTTGGTTGTCAATCGTAATGAAATGGAAGCAGTTGTTGTTAAATGGAACAGCTTCCATTCAGCTATACTGTGTAGTGAACTCTTCATAATAAGTGAAAGGGGTGGCCTAGTGGTTAGAGCGTTGGACTAGTAACCGTAAGGTTGCAAGTTCGAATCCCCGAGCTGACAAGGTACAAATCTGTCTTTCTGCCCCTGAACAAGGCAGTAAACCCACTGTTCCTAGGCCGTGATTGAAAATAAGAATTTGTTCTTAACTGACTTGCCTAGTTAAATAAAGGTTAAAATAAATAAATAAAAGACTCAAAGTGTACAATTAGCATATTTTTGTTGTTAGCTAGTTACAATACTTTTGATATGAGACTCACTGATGTTAAAATACATCCATGTAGAAAACATTCCAGATGGATCTGAAAAGTGACAGGGTTGAGAAACAACAGTCGACAGACGAAGGGACCCTCGTCCATCCTCTCAGTTTAAACTAGCTGACAGTGGTTAGAGCGTAGCCTGGACATGATGCACGGGCCTCTCCGAGCCAACGACTAAATGAAAGTCTAGAGCACCATTTTAACATCTGCATCTGATCAAATCCTTCCAGATAATCCTGCCAGATGAAGGTGAAGGAGAAACCCCTCACAGAGTGGACTACTGAAAGGGTTATCATAGAATCAGTGGGTATTCAGAGGACGTCTGTAAGCACAGCACAGGTTAGGAGCCGAAATACTTCAACGTGCTCGTTAACACGCTCTCAACTGATGCCGTCACGTCTTATATACGGCAATGGTTTCATCTGAAATGGCTCCCTTTTCCTAAAGTAGTGCACTATATAGGGAATAGGGTGCTATAGTAGTGCACTATATAGGGAATAGGGTGCTATAGTAGTGCACTATATAGGGAATAGGGTGCTACAAGAGAGAGATCGTCACGTTTATATACGGCAATGGTTTCATCTGAAATGGCTCCTTTTTAAAGTAGTGCACTATATAGGGATAGGGTGCTATGTAGTGCACTATATGGGAATAGGTCTATAGTAGTGCACTATATAGGGAATAGGGGTGCTATGTAGTGCACTATATAGGGAATAGGGTGCTATAGTAGTGCACTAAAGGTAAGGATAGGGTGCTATAGTAGTGCACTAAGTAGGGAATAGGGTGCTATAGTAGTGCACTATACAGGAATAGGGTGCCTAACACAAAATACGCTCCACATATTGCAGCTGGTCTAGTAGTATTATATTGAAGAGGTGTATTCAGCTGTATAATATACTTAGTGTATCCATAGTTACTGAATATTACAATAAACTACAGCCAAGACAACAACGACTGATAATAATGTAAAAGTGTTTTCAACAAAAACTACAATGAGGGGTAAATGTCCAAGTTTCAATCCTTCTTGTATCAATTTTTGAAAAGCTTCTTCTTTGGAGAAGAAGCCTTTTTCTCTTCTTTCTGGTGGGGGAATGTCTGTCTGGTCGTCTGTGAGGGCTTTCTGTGGGACGTGTGTGAAGAGGTCTGAGGCTGGCTTGCCTTGGGTTGGGGCAGGGTCAAGGACAGGAGGGGTTTATCATGGCTGCTCTGCTGCGGTGGATCAGGTGTAGTGGTGTTGGTGTCTGTGTGGACTGCAGTCAGCTGGTGTAGGGTGTGGTGGTGTCTGGGCCAGTCACTCCTGTGGTAGGGGTGGATGTGTGTGGACTGGGCAGTCAGTCCTGTGTGTAGGGTGGTGTGTGTAGACTGGGCCAGTCAGTCCTGTGTGTAGGGGTGGATGTGTGTAGACTGGCAGTCAGTCTGTGTGTAGGGTGGATGTGTGTGGACTGGGCCAGGTCAGTCTGTGTGTAGGGTGGATGTGTGTGACTGGGCCAGTCAGTCTGTGTGTAGGGGTGGAGTGTGTGGAACTGGGCAGTCAGCCCTGTGTGTAGTGTGGATGTGTGTGGACTGCCAGTCAGTCTGTGTGCAGGGTGGATGTGTGTGACTGGGCAGTCATTCCTGTGTGTAGGGTGGATGTGGTGTGGACTGGGCCAGTCAGCCCTGTGTGTAGGGGTGGATGTGTGTGGACTGGCCAGTCAGCCTGTGTGGTAGGGTGGATGTGTGTGGACTGGCCAGTCAGTCCTGTGTGTAGGGTGGATGTGTTGTGACTGGGCCAGTCAGTCCTGTGTGTAGGGGTGGATGTGAACCTCTTGGAATGTGCTCAGGCTCACCTTGTGGGAAGACCCAGGAAACAGAGTATAAGAATGCAACACTTCTTCATTCTTAAAGTATTGAGCTTCTATGAACCTGTCGATCAACTTAAAACTGTTCATTAACATCCTATCAACAACAAACTTACTAAGAGTCAGTTATGTCAATTGTACATACTGATTGAACTAACACGAACACGTTAGAGGGAACATTTAACTCTAAATAGTTGGCTAACGCTAAAAAAAGAATCAGGTCCTCTAAATCATCAGGGAAGCCGAAGGGATATATAATCATCAGGGAAGCCAGGGATATAAATCATCAGGGAAGCGAGGGATATACATCATCCAGGGAAGCCGAGCGATATAAATCATCAGGGAAGCGAGGGATATAAATCATCAGGAAGCGAGGGATATACATCATAGC
>NC_036863.1:149416-189512 GCF_002910315.2 Salvelinus sp. IW2-2015
TGAACATTGGTACCGCAGGGACAGGAGAACCTAGATTGTATTCTACCATGGGGAGATAGGCGCCATTTGCCTCAAGAGACGATGGAGCTAACGCCTCACTAGGAGGACAAAGCGAGAGATCGGACTCAGAGTACAGAGCGTTTTAGTATATGTGTGTCAACTATAGTGTGAGAAGATAGGAGTGAGTGCTTAGTCACGTATAAGAAGCACTAAGGTGAGTTGGATTGGAGAAGAAGGTGAGTCTTAACGAGGAACAATTGTGTTGAGGCCGAGACAAAAGTCAATATATCCTCCAAACACCGGCTTTTGGCATTATCACTTTTATACAACGGGTTAATCACATTATTCAAATAATGATTGACATATTTCAAATTATAAAAAACGTTATTTGATGAATTTATTCATACTATTGTCATCCATTCGCAAATATAGGGGTCCCGACACAAATCTTGGTTGCACTACCAAGCCGGCGGGTCGTTCGTTCTATCGGTTTGGTTGCTAGTGAATGCGACCCAGCCGTTCAGTCCATTTTTTGTTCTGTATCTATGGAACGCCACCCAGTCATTTGTTCTAATGTTTACACATTGCCATAAACTGGCATGGCACATGTTCTTATCCTTGCATTGCTAGCTAGCCAACTACGAACTTACTAGGTCACTCAAAAAGTGAAGCCAGAATAACAGCAAAGTAAGCAGCATTTGCGTTTGTCTTAGCTGTTTAACTATTTACTTATTTACGGATCAATCCATAACAATGAGTATGAGGGACGATTTCACCTGTCATAGAAAATGTTCTTACTTGTCAGGAACACTATTGTTCAGAGGAGCTATCTCAACACACAGCAACCATCACTGTAAACTGAAAGCGGAAACACTGCATTAGCTGCATTAGTTCGTCTTATCTTTTTTCAATTGACATTTCATTGTTTTATATCCATAAAAATTATGCCAGCTGATTTCATGAATTCGACTGGCTGGAGCTGTCTGATCTGTCCCGATCCCGACCATTCCATTATATGGGACGATGGATTGTTGTTTGACACTGTTGCTGTGAGAGCGGTGGTTTTATTCTCACAGCTGTCACGAAAATGATTAGTCTAAATGGAAATGTGAGATGTCTATGCTTTTTTTTGGAGATCTTTTTTTGTGGCTGGCTGATGAGACAGTGGTACGTCAGATGGATAACCCATATTATTTTCCCCTGCCCCCTGGTTTTGAATAAGGGCTGGATTCGGAGTGAGATAGGCAACACAATCTGACTTTTAGTAAATTATTGATTGATGTAACTGGAGAACTTAATCATCAGGGAAGCCGAGGGATATAAATCATCAGGGAAGCCGAGGGATATACATCATCAGGGAAGCCAAGGGATATACATCAGCAGGGAAGCCGAGGGATACAGGAGAACGGTGGGGTGGGCAGAGAATACCCAGTTGTTCAGAAATCTCAGCCCGTCACCCTGGGCCTGATCGTGTGAACATGGACAGGAGGATACACATCTGAGGAGTCTAGTACTGGTAAGGTAAGAATGAGGATGAACAGCAGCACAGGGTGCAGGGAGTAGGGAGTAGGGAGTAGGGAGCACTGGTTACTAACACTCAGCTGGGAGGGTGTGATCCCCTCAGAGACACTCACGCTTTAAGTCTTAAAGTGCACAGTTCGTTTTTGCTTCTTCAAAAAGGCCATGCAGGAAACAGAAGGAGAAAATAAATGTAAAAACAGAAATGATAGAGACTTAACCAAAAAAGAGTAAGACATAAGGTGACAGAGATACGACAAATAAAACATAAAAGAACATAACATAAAATATTATATTTTGGAAAATGGTCAGCAGCATCCCACGCTGCATCCCACTGCTGGTTTGCCTCTGAAGCTAAGTAGGGTTGTCCCTGGATGGGATACCAGATGCTGCTGGAAATGGTGTTGGAGGGCCAGTAAGAGGCACTCTATCCTCTGGTCTAAAATATAATTATAATATCCCAATTCTCCAGGCCAGTGATTTGGGGAAGTTAAACGGGTCTCCTGACTTTCTGTAGTCACTAAAGATCCCATGGCACTTATCGTAAGAGTAGGGGTGTCCTGGCTAGATTCCCAATTTGGCCACCTAATCATCCCCAGCTTCCAATTGGCTCATTCCTCCCCCCTGTAACTATTCCCCAGGTCATTTCTGTAAATGAGAATGTGTTCTCAGTCAAATTACCCGGTGAAATAAATGCTGTGTGGAAGTTTCACATTCAAAAGAAAAAAGAGATTAGAACTTATTTCCCATCAGGCTTTGAGAGGCAACGGGCTACAAACGTTTTGGCTACTAGGCCGTCATACGTGTCCACACAGCGTGCTGACCGTACCTGTGATTCTGTCCTGTGCTCGGCTACAGACTGAGGCTGGGGGTCAAATGGTGGGGCTTTCCCAGCAGCCTCTGGGGCAGCCTGTAGGAAGTTAGATGGGACCAGGCCTTTGTGTCCGTTCAGGTCACCCTGGAAACAACACACATTATACACCCACATCACGCATGTGTAACCTGGGACCTTAGTCAATCAAAAAAAGACAGTCCGCGAGTATGTCTGTCCATCAACTACACCTTCATTAATACTGTAACAACAACAACGTCCTCGTCATACACATGGTCACGTCTTTAAGGTGTTAAAACAGTTTAAAAGAAAATTACAGCCTTCTCAGAGTGTTTGTTCGCACACGCGAGACAGAGACAGAGACAGAGACAGAGACAGAGACAGAGACAGAGACACAGACAGAGAGAGAGAGAGTGAGAGAGAGAGACTTACATAGAAGAACCCATCATCGTCCATGTCACCAAACACATAGATGATATCCCCGGCACCAAAGGTCAGCTCCACCTGCAGATGGCCATAGAGAAGACCATGAAAACAATAGGACTTCATCTTCCCCAAATTGGAGTAACATCAACTGGTATGGTCTGATTGGTACGAGACTTGTTTCCATTGTCCAGTACAGACAATAGAACCTTAGAGCTCCAACTTGACTGTCTAGTGAATCAGAAACACGTATTTTTACTGTCTGTTTTTATATACAACTATAACACAAGCCTTCGTTACAGGGAATAGCATGGCGCTCACCTCGATGTCAGCGTTGGGAGAACTCTCTCGAGGGTCGTAATCAAAGATGGCCTTCATCCTGCGAGGACCGGGGCACGCCGGGTTTGCCATGGCAACATCAGATTGGCTGGGATCTGTCAATCAAACACAGAAATACAGAGTCAGATTTCTGACCATTTTTTGAGTGGAACATCTTGTTCATTTTAATTTCCATGTCAGCATGCAATTAATAGTAACTCATGCAGCACACAGCTAGGTGCAGCACACAATCACCGGGAGAACCGAGAGTAAAAGATGAACAACAGCAGAGGCTGGCTTTGTGGATGTTTTTGGATCATTTCTTTGCAGGCTTTCAGGATGGTGAGGGTCACATAAAAGAGTCAAGACAGTTTAGTCTGTTTTCAGACAGTTTAGTCTGAGTGAATACAACAGGTGGAGAATTAACCGTAAAATGCTTTCTTACGAGTCCTTCCTAACGACGCAGAGTTAAGAAAAAAGAAAAAAAGAAAAATAGAACACGAGGAACAAAATACACAAGAATGGAGCATTAGAGGGAGCACCAGATCACTGTGGAGCTATATACAGGAAGTACCAGAACCAGATCATTGTGGAGCTATATACAGGAAGTACCAGAACCAGATCATTGTGGAGCTTATATTCAAAGGATAGTTTAACAAGAGAAACAGACTATAATTGTGGAGCCCTATATAAACAGGAGTACAAGCAACCAGATTCATAGTGGAGCAAGATACAGAAGTAACAGTACCCAGATAATGTGGAGCTATATACAAGGAAGTACAGAACCAGATCATTGTGGAGCTATATACAGGAAGTACCAGCACCAGATCATTGTGGATATATACAGGAAGTACCAGCACCAGATCATGTGTGGAGCTATATACAGGAAGTACCAGCACCAGATCATTGTGAGCTATATACAGGAAGTACCAGACCAGATCATGTGGAGCTATAAGAGAGCCGATCAATGTGGAGCTATATACAGGAAGTACCAGATCATGTGGAGCTATATACAGAAGTACCAGTACAGATCAATGTGAGCTATACAGGAATACCAGTACCAAGAGTGCAGAAAGTGTATTGAGGTAGATATGTACATGAGGCAGGGATGACTAGGCATCAGGATAGATAATAATAAAAAAAACAGATTAACAGCAGCATATGTAGAGTGTAAAAGTGTGTTGTGTGTGCGTGCATATGTAGTGTATGTGAAAGTGTAAGTGTGGTGTGTGGTGGGTAAGTGAAAGTGTGGTGTATGTGAAAGTGTGTGTGTGTGTGTGTGTATGTGTAGAAGAGTGAGTGTGTGTGTGTGTGTGTGTGGTGTGTATGTGAAAGTGATGTGTGTGTGTGGTGCTGTGCGAAAGAGAAAGTGTACGTGTGTTTTTGACTGTGTTGTGTGTATGTGAAAGTGTGTATGTGAAAGGTGTGTGTGCTGGCGTTTGGAGTATGCGTGTATGTGAAAGTGTAAGTGTGAATGTGAAAGTGTGTGTGTGTGTGTTGAGTGCAGTTTAAACTGTAAGTGCAAAACAAGAAGAGACTTGAGAGTTCATGTAGTGATGATGTCACTAGAACATTACATGACACAAACATATAGGAGGAGAGGACATCATCACCACCACTGTTATCAACAGCAACAAGACACAGTAACCTAGGTGGCAGCAGGATGAGGTTATTTCATATCAGCCGTTAGAATGACGCAGCAAGTCAGAGACAGAATTAGAGAGGTCGCATGTTGATGATTCATGGGTATCTGTATAAACACTATGCCGGTTTCAAGTGGAGACTTGAGAAGTTAGAGAAAGGTCTAGAGAGCCAGTGTAACGACGATGTCATGCGTATATGTTCTAATACATGCAGGTTTCCAGTGGACACTAGAGCAGCGCGTCCCTTCATGCTGGGGGGGGGGGGGGGGGGGCAGAGAGAGCGAGAGAGAGAGAGAGAGAGAGAGAGGAGAGAGAAGGAGAGAGAGAGAGGAGAGAGAGAGAAGAAGAGAGACGAGCGACGACTAACGGAATACGTTACAAACCTTGACGGGGAGGAGTCTAAGTATCTTCCCACAGCGCAGGCACTCCACTGGAAGAGCAGCATGGGTTATGGGGTTGGGTTGGGTTGGGAGAGAGGAGCAGGTCAATGAAGCATTTCACCCTGGTCCTCCTGGCTCGGCACACTCAGTAGTCAATCAAACTAAAATGTAGAAACCAAAGCCACCCTAGGAGAGCAAGTCCGAGGCCAGATCTAATTATTTATACACCCACAACAGGAAGACAGACAGAAGGAGATACCAGAGCGGATGCTGCACTGAAACTAGGGCAATTTGTATATTCAACGCTATACACCAGGAACTGCATCACTAAAGTTTTAGGCCTCCTACATTTAGCCTATGGAAGATCAATATATAATGTTGATGTTGAATACTGTGAATCCACAGATCATTATAATGTAAATATTGAATAGTGTGAATCCACAGATCAATTAATGTTTTGGATATTGAACAGTGTGAATCCACAGATCATTATACTGATAATGTTTTATATATTGAATAGTGTGAATCCACAGATCATTGATAATGTTGAGTTGAATGTGTGAATCCACGATCATTATATGTTTGAATAGTTGAACTAGTGTTTGAATACAAGATCATTATAATGTTTTGGATATTGAATAGTGGTGAATCCACAGATAATTATAATGTAAATATTGAATAGTGTGAATCCACAGATCATAATCAATGTAATATTTAACAGTGTGATATCCACAGATATATATAAATGTTTTTGGCATTAGAGAACAGATGTGTGAATCCACAGATCATTATAAATGTTTTGGATATTGAACAGTGTGAATCCACAGTATATTATAATGTTATGTATGAAATCTGTGAATCCAACACGATCATATAATTGTAAATATGGAATAGTGTGAATACACAGATCATTTATAATGTTTTGGATATTGAACAGCTGTGAATCCACAGATCATTTATAATGTTTTCGATATCGATGACAGTGTGAATCCACAGATCATTATATGTTTTGGATATTGAATACTGTGAATCCACAGAATCATTATAATGTTTTGGATTTGAATCAGTGTGATCCACAGATCCATTATAATGTTTTGGATATTGAACAGTGTTGAATCCACAGATCATTATAATGTTTGGATATTGAACAGTGTGAAGATCCACCAGAACATTATAGATTGGATATTGAACAGTGTGATGACCACAGAACATTGTAATGTTTTGGATATTGACCAGTGTGAATCCACAATGTACATTAATATATGTTGATAATGTTGAATACTGTGAATCCACAGATCATAATAAATGTAAATATTGAAGTAGTGTGAATCTACAGATCATTATAATGTTTTGGATTATTGAATAGTTGTGAATCCACAGATCATTATAATGTTTTGGATATTGAAGCAGTGTGAACCACAGATATTCCATTATTTGGATATGAACAGTGTCCACAATCCCTCTGATCAGAGTGATAAGAGTGGACACAAAGGAGGAAGTGGAAGAGAGGAGGAGAAAGGAGAGAGAGACAGCCAGTCAGCAGCGACAGCGAGACACACCTTTCTTGGATCGTCTCGTGTTCGGCGGTGGGACAGGGCGACGCGGAAGCTGTGCATGTGAGCGAGTGCTTTATGAAATTTAAAAAAAGGATAACCAAATTTGAAACCAAAAAAGATAAAAACACAGACAGACAGAGACGCCAGAACCATGAAGACCAGACAAGAGACAGAATGAGTTTGAAGCCTGTAAAAAGCCATTTTATAAAACAACCAATAGTAAATAACCAGCGAACAGAACACAGGAAGTGGAAGTGAAAGGTTAAAACAATCCGAAAGAGATCCTTTTTTGGGGAAATATATGCATGAAATAGAGACAGTATTGTTTTGTCAGCTTTCTCTAGTGGGCTGGGTGGTTTAATGCTGTGTGGTGTGTGTTGTGTTGTGTTGTGTGTGTGTGTGTGTGTGTGTGTGTGTGTGTGGGGTGTGGTGGGTTTGTGTGTGTGTGTGTGTGTGTGTGTGTGTGTGTGTGTGTGTGTGTGTGTGTGCGCGCGTGTTGGGGTCCATAGCACTTAGCCCCCCCACAGCTTATCCCACTAACTTATGCTTCTAGTAATTCTTTGAAATGAGTCACATGACACGGAGTCGATGAACAACCCATTAGCTCAAGCTGGTTATCCTGAAACAGTCAGCAAACACAAACATCCATGTGCAATTGAAGACGAACCATGAAAGCATACAAAGCAGCTCATAGGAGTGGGATATCTTTGGTTTACTTTTTCATTTAATCAAATAGCACAGATCTTACTCAGGACATGAGTCATTTAAAGTGAGAACTCATTAACAGTAAAAAAAAAGATAATGAGTTCAATGTGTGTTTTCCATTAATCAAGATGCAGCTGCTGCTCTATCACCTCTGAGGAATTCCTCCAACAAAAAATACATCCTTTGCCTTGATGACAGATTTGCACACTTTTGGAATTCTCTCAACCAGCTTCAGGAGGTAGTCACCTGGAATGCATTTCAATTAACAGGTGTGCCTTGTTAAAAGTTAATTTGTGGAATTTCTTTCCTTCTTAATGCATTTGAGCCAATCAGTTGTGTTGTGACAAGGTAAGGGTGGCATACAGAAGATAGAGCTATTTGGACCAAGTCCATATTATGGCAAGAACAGCTCAAATAAGGAAAGAGAAACGACAGTCCATCATTACTTTAAAACATGAAGGTCAGTCAATATAAGACATTTCAAGAACTTTGAAAGTTTCTTCAAGTGCAGTCACAAAAACCATCAAGTCTCTCTCTACTTGCCCATCATCATCTGCACATCTATCACTCCAGTGTTAATGCTAAATTGTAATTATTTCACCTCTATGGCCTATTTATTACCTTACCTCCCTACTCTTCTACATTTGCACACACTGTACATAGATTTTTCTATTGTGTTATTGACTGTACGTTTGTTTATGTGTAACTCTGTGTTGTTGTTTTTGTCACACTGCTTTGTTTTATCTTGGCCAGGTCGCAGTTGTAAATGAGAACTTGTTCTCAACTGGCCTACCTGGTTAAATAAAGGTGAAATAAAAAATAAAAATCAACTGTTCAGAGGAGACTGCATGAATCAGGCCTTCATGGTCGAATTGCTGCAAAGAAACCACTTCTAAAGGACACCAATAAGAAGAAGAGACTTGCTTGGGCCAAGAAACACGACCAATGGAAATCTGTCCTTTGGTCTGATTGGTCCAAATTTGAGGTTTTTGGTTTCAAATGCAGTGTCTTTGTGAGACACAGAGTAGGTGAGTGGATGATCTCTGCATGTGTGGTTCCCACCATGAAGCATGGAGGAGGAGGTGTGATGGTGTGGGGGTGCTTGATTAGAATCACACTTAACCAGCATGGCTACCACAGCATTCTGCAGTGATACGCCATCCCATCTGGTTTGCGCTTAGTGGGACTATGATTTGTTTTTCAACAGGACAATGACCAAAAACACACCTCCAGGCTGTGTAAGGGCTATTTGACCAAGAAGGAGAGTGATGGAGTGCTGCATCAGATGACCTGGCCTCCACAATCGCCCGACCTCATCCCAATTGAGATGGTTTGGGATGAGTTGGACCGTAGAGTGAAGGAAAAGTAGCCAACAAGTGCTCAGCATATGTGGGAACTCCTTCAAGACTGTTGGAAAAAACGTGTGCAAAGCTGTCATCAAGGCAAAGGGTGACTACATTGAAGAATCTAAAATATAGAATATATTTTGATTTGTTTAACACTTTTTTGCTTACTACATGATTCCATATGTGTTATTTCATAGTTTTGATGTCTTCACTATTATTCTACAATGTGGAAAACAAAAATAAGAAAAACCCTTGAATGAGTAGGTGTGTCCAATATATATATATATATATATTTAAGAAAATCAAGACTAGAAGGAGAGGAGTAATTGCCTTTCACGTTGTTTCACTGTCCACTCCACGGACCAATGGGGATTTCATGAAATAAAACCACAAAGAGCATCCCCACACCTGTTGAAAGACCGCAGTTCGTACACATTCTACAGTGACGCGTACAGGCCGACAACATCAAGACAAACCATAGAGCTGACAGCAAACAGAAAGCACTATACAAATACAATGCACTTGACTGATTCATTGTTTGATTACATGGACGACTTGGATCAGGCCCTGTTTAATTGGCACTTGTTGGATGAACACAGTTGGCATTGGATGTTGATATGATTGACAGCTGTAAAACCATTTGATGATTGGATGTTGTTATGACTGACAGCTATTCCTACCTATCTTCTCCATGTTTGTGGCAGTAGACAGGAAGCCCTGCTGCAGGAGTGTCTCTCTGGTCTCCTCGTCCTCCACCTGAATCTCTGACACCATGTTACATGGCACGTAACCATGACGACCGTTCGACTCGCCGCGGTAGAATCCATCCGAGTCTTTGTCTCCGTAGATCTGGACATGGAGGATGGGGGAAAGACAAACAAGATGGCGGCTGTTAGGTTGTGTTATTGTCTAACTACCTCATTAATAGAAGAGAGATAACATGGAGAAACGTTTTGCCTTCCACTACCAATCACTAGTATTAAATTTTTTTGGACATATTTTGGTACTTTTCACCCTTTTTTCTCCTTAATTTCATGATATCCAATTGGTAGTTACAGTCTTGTCCCATCGCTGCAACTCCCATACGGACTTGGGCGAGGCGAAGGTCGAGAGCCATGCGTCCTCCGAAACACGACCCAACCAAGCCGCTCTGCTTTTTGACACACTGCTCGCTTAACCCGGAAGCCAGCCGTGCCAATGTGTAGGACGAAACACTGTAAAGCTGGCAACCGAAGTCAGCTCGCATGCGCCCAGCCAGCCACAAGGAGTCACTAGAGTGCGATGGGACAAGGACATTCCGGCCGGCGAAACCCTCCCCTAACCCGGCCGACGTTAGACCAATTGTGCGCCGCCTCATGGGTTTCCCGGTCTCGGCCGGCTGTGGGATTGAACCCAGGTCTGTAGTGACGCCTCAAGCACTACGATGTGCCACTCAGGAGGTCACAACCAATAATTATTGACAGATCGGATGAGTGTCTAACATAGTGCCAGGATTATCACTGGGATTATTCTGGCAGGTTCCATACCTTGATGATTTGTCCCTCTCTGAAGGGCAGTTCTTCCTCAGCAGCGTCGGGGTTGGGAGACATGTTGACCGGGTCGTAGGGGAACAGAGCCACAAAGATACGCACCTCATTGTCTCCTATAGGCCATGCATGATCCATGCTCTCTGCACGCAAACACACAAACAGAACTCACATTATTTGGAGCAACGGTTAGCCTACAAGCATTGTGGGGCAAAGGACCAAATTATTTCAAACGGTAATATAGGCCCTTGGTTTTGCCTGGTCAGACGCACACACACACTTCCACAGTCCCACAGTGTAGTGGAGCGGGTCTAGAGCGTCAAGTTCCTTGTGTCCACATCACTAAGGAATTAACATGGTCCACACACACCCACACAGTTGTGAAGAGGGCACGACGGCGCCTCTTCCCCCTCAGGAGGCAAAAAAATAAGAAGATGTGTCACGGGCCCTCAGATCCTCAAAATGATTCAGCTGCACCATCGAGAGCCTCTTGACTGGCTGCATCACCACCTGGTACGGCTACTGTAAGGCACCCGACGACAAGGCGCTACAGAGGGTGGTGAGAACGGCCCTAGTACAACACTGGGGACGAGCACCCTAGCATTCAGGACCTTTATACCAGGCGGTGTCAGAGGAAGTCCCTAAACATGTTCTAATACTCCAGACATAGACTGTTCTCTCTCCTACCGCATCGCAAGCGGTACCGATGCACCAAGTCTGGAACCAACAGGACCCGGAACAGCTTCTACCACCAAGCCATAAGACTCTTACACAAGATTGCTAAATAGCTAATCAAATGGCTACCCGCTGCTGCTACTGTCTATTATCTATCTTGTTGCTGATTTCCTTTTAACCCTACCTATATGTATCAATCAATCAAATCAAATGTATTTATAAAGTCCTTTTTACATCAGCCGATGTCACAAAGTGCTGTACAGAAACCCAACCTAAAACACCAAACAGCAAGCAATGCAAATGTAGAAGCTACCTCAATTACCTCATACCCGACTCTGTAGTGGTACTCCCTGTATATAGCCATGTTATTTTTTAAAACTTGTTATTGTTATTCGTTATTCACTGTGTATTTATTCCTTGTATCACAATCTCAATTTAAATGTTTTATCTAACTCTGCATTGTTGAAAAAGGACCCATAAATAATAATTTCAGTCTACACCTGTCGTTTACAAAGCATGTGACAAATACAATTTGACTTGATCCAAACGATAGAGCTCACTCCCCCCCCCCCCGCTCTGCTGTGTAATGGCGTGGCCCGGGCGTGTACTTAAGAGAGGTAATCAAGCTAATGCCCTGAGCCTGAGACAGTGAGGCCTAAGCTGCTTCAGAAAGAAACGTGCGTATGTCTATGATCCCCGGTAAGAGAGGAAGAGGGGAAGAGAGGAAGAGGGGAAGAGAGGAAAGGAGGGAGAGGGGGAAGAGAGGCAGGGAGAAAGGAGGAAGAGGGCAAAAAAAGGGGAAGAGAGTAAAGGAGGGAGAGAGGAGCGGGAAGAGGGGAAGGAGGGAGAGAGGAGAGGGGAAGAGGGGAAGGAGGGGAAGGAGGGAGAGAGGAGAGGGGAAGAGGGGGAAGAGGGGGAAAGGAGGAGAGAGGAGAGGGGAAGAGGGAAGGAGGGAGAGGAGAGGGAAGAGGGAAAGAGGCAGAGAGGAGAGGGGAAGACAGGAAGGGGAGAGAGCGGAGAGGGGAAAGGAGGGAGAGAGGAGAGGAGAAGAGGGGAAGGAGGGAGAAAAGAGAGGAGAGGGAAGAGGGGTAATGAGGCAGAGAGGAGAGGGAAGACAGGAAAGGGGAGAGAGAGGGAGAAAGAGGGAAAGGAGGGAGAGAGGAGAGGGGAAAGGAGGGAGAGAGGAGAGGAAAGAGGGAAAGGAGGAGAGAGGAGAGGAGGAGAGGGGAAAGGAGGACAGAAAACAGAACCACAGAGCACGGCCCCCTTCACTCGCTAACTCTTAGAAAAATAATCTCTGGATGTGCTTATACAATAACAGCAACAACACAGAGCTGTGTGTGTCTATGTGATGTAGTGACCATGTGACTGGGTCACTGGTTTTGACCACAGGGCTGTCTGTCTATGGGATGTAGTGACCATGGTGACTGGTTACTGGTTGTGACCCACAGGGCTGATCTTGTCTAGATGGGATGTAGTGACCATGGTGACTGGTTACCTGGTATTGTGAACCACAGGCTGGCTGTCTATGGGATGTAGTGACCATGGTGACTGGTTTACCTGGTGTGACCACAGGGCTGTGTGTCTATATAATGTAGTAACCATGTGACTGATTACCTAGACCTACATGTGAACCGTTGTAGTGGACTAGGGCTTAATCTGCTCCAATGAGACCAGGTTCTATCTCATTAGGGGAAGATCAGTCCACCTGTATGTAGCAACAGTCAGGCTACAGGCAGAGCCAAGCGACAGGAGAAGAAAAAGACAACGTTTATATTTCGTCTGTACATCGGCTTTCCCTGATCCCCCCCTTCCTCTCTAGTCTTGCTGGGCGTTACGGTGAAGAGCGTCCTGTGTACCCATCTGCATTCTTTTGTTCTTCCACCTACTGCTAAGTAAAAGCTGAACATATAATCTGAGGACCCTTCTCTGTGAGATTGAAAGAGGGAGAGAGAGAGGGAGATAGAGAGAGAGAGAGAGAGAGAGAGGGAGAGAGGGAGGAAGAAGAGAGAGAGGGAGAGTGTAGGGAGAGTAGAGGAGAGGGAAGGGGAGATGAGAGAGAGGGAGAAAAGAGAGGAAAAGAGAGAGGGAGAAGAAGGGAGAGGGAGAGAGCGGAGAGGAGGGATACGGGAGAGAAAGAGAGAACATAGAGAGAGGAGAAAGAGAGAGAGTGATAGAGAGGGAGAGAGGGAGGGAGAAAGAGGGAGAAGAGGGAGAGAGGAGAGGGAGAGAAAGAGAGAAAAGAGAGAGGGAGAAGAAGAGGGAGATGGAGAGAGGGAGAGAGATGGAGAAGAGAGAAAAAGAGAAAAGGAGAGAGGGGAAAGAGAGAGAGGAGAAAGAGAGAGGGAAAGAGAGGGAGAAGAAGAGAGGGAGAAAGAGAGAGTAGGGAGAAAGAGAGAGCGGGACGAGAGAGAGAGAGAGGGAGAGAGAGAAGGAGAGGAAGGAGAGAGCAAAGAGTAAGAGAGAGGGGAAGGAGAGAGGAGAAGGAGCGAGGGAGAGAGAGAGAGAGAGAGGCAGACGAGAGAGAGGGAAGAGAGAAGGACAGACCGAGAATGAGAGTCCCCAGCTCTCCTGTATTGGGCGGTTGGTTTGGTTTCAGTACAGGCTAATCTAGGTACTGGTTGGTTTGGTTTCAGTGCAGGCTAATCTAGGTTACATTTTAAATTTACATTTTAGTCATTTAGCAGACGCTCTCTTATCCAGAGCGACTTACAGTGAGAGTGCATACATTTTATTACATTTTTTTACATTACTGAAGACAGGATATCCCCTACCGGCCAAGAGCAGACGCTCTTATCCAGAGCGATTTACCAGTAGAGTGATACATTTTATTTACATTTTTACATACTGAGACACAGGATATCCCAACCGCCAAACCCTCCCTCCCTACCGGCCAAACCTCCCTTAACCGGACGACGCTATGCCAATTGTGCGTCGGCCCCAGGATCTCTGGTTACTGTGTTGGTTGTTTGGTTTCAGTGCAGGTAATCTAGGTACTGTGTTGGTTGGGTTTCAGTGCAGGCTAATCTAGTACTGTGTTGGTTGTTTCAGTGCAGGCTAATCTAGGTACTGTGTTGTTTGTTGGTTTCAGTGCAGGCTAATCTAGGTACTGTGTTGGTTGTTCAGTGCAGGCTAATCTAGTAACTGTGTTGGTTGGTTAGTTCAGTGCAGGCTAATCTAGGTACTGTGTTGGTTGGTTTCAGTTGCAGGGCTAATCTAGGTACTGTGTTGGTTGGTTTCAGTGCAGGCTAATCTAGGTACTGTGTTGGTTGGTTTCAGTGCAGGCTAATCTAGTTACTGTGTTGGTTGTTTCAGGCAGGCAATCTAGTTTACTGTGTTGGTTGGTTTCAGTGGCAGGCTAATTCTAGGTACTTGTTGGGTTGGTTTCAGTGCAGGCTAATCTAGGTACTGTGTTGGTTGGTTTCAGTGCAGGCTAATCTAGGTTACTGTGTTGGTTGGTTGGTTTCAGTGCAGGCTAATCAAATCTATGTCTTTTCAATTAAAATGTTAAATTGAACCTTTATTTAACTAGGCAAGTCAGAACAAATTCTTATTTACAATGACGGCCTATGAACAGTGGGTTAACTACCTTGTTCAGGGGCAGAACAACAGATTTTTACCTTGTCAGCTCAGGGATTTGATCCAGCAACCTTTCGGTTACTGGCCCAATGCTCTAACCCCTAGGCTACCCCTCCCCCCTCTCCTCTGCCCTATCCCTGTTATAGTACTGTCCTCCCCCTGCTCCCCCTATCCCTGTTAGAGTACTGCCCTCCCCCTCCTCCCCCCTGCCCTAATTGCGCTGGTAATCTGACTGACTGCAGAGTGGTGACTATAGTCCTGTTGTACTAGCACTGTACATATAGAGAGAGACAGAGACAGACAGACAGAGACAGACAGAGAGAGACAGAGACAGAGAGAGACAGAGAGAGAGACAGAGAGAGACAGAGAGAGAGACAGAGAGAGACAGAGAGAAAGACAGAGAGAGACAGAGAGAGACAGAGAGAAAGACAGAGACAGAGACAGAGACAGAGAGAAAGACAGAGACAGAGACAGAGACATTGAGATAAAGAGGGGGGGGTGAAGAGGAGGAGGAATTCGATTCTGACCTTTGAGCTGATGTATGACCTCTGACCTGGTCAGTTTAGGAGATAGTCCAGGCTGTCTGCTCCACCCAGCACCAGCCTCCATCGACAGGTCTCTGCCAGACTCCTGGTCAACACACACACACACACACACACACCCACACACCCACACACCCACACACACACACACACACACACACACACCCAAACAAACACACAGAGCGAGACAGTCGGTCAGAGAGAAAGACAGACAGCAAATGTACAGTACAGTAGTGCAGGGTTAGAGACATGAGTTGTATAGGATAAGAACCAGGTGGTTGTGCAGGTTGAATGAGTCTGGAGAAGCGGATAGTGCAGACAGTCAGTCAGACAGACAGACGCTAGGTGGCTAGGACATCAGTTACAGGTGACCTGAGGCGTCATGATAAGACGACTACACAGGCGCCGGTAGAAGGGAATCCAGAGGGAATACAGCCACAGGATACAACGAGTGAGAACACACCCATTCTGCTGCAGCAGCTGCGATGGCCTGGAGGGCAGGTTTTCCCTGGAGCCTGGCTAGAGGCCGGGGTTCAGGCTGTACCCCCTCCACCCACCACTCAGAGCCCATCTGGTCTACCACCACCTCCCCTCGTTCCCCGGGGCCGTAGGTCAACGGCTCCTCCTCGTCTGTCCCGTACTCAAGGTCGATTTCTGTTACCGAGCCCACCGGGGAATTGACCTTCCGAATGGTCTTGCTGACCAGGTGGGAGCCCGGACCCGGTGTGTGGCCGGTGGCCTGGGACGTTAACGCAGCGACCGCCATCTGACTCCGTAGCAAGGCTTCTCGTCTGAGCCGGTCCCCCAGTCCGCCTACCAAGGCCATCGTCCCCGCCCTACTCCCTCCCCCACCGTGGTGGGCCTTCTGGGTGGCCCGGGGAACCCACACATCCCTGCTGCCCCCGGTGTCCAGCAGCCCCTCCTCGGGGTGTCTGATGCTGTCTACTGTGTTTGCGTAGTGGACCCTGTTCTGGGCACCACCACTGTGTCTGGGTGAAGGCTCTTTGGCTTCGGGTCTGCTGTTGTGGTGGTAGTGGTGGTGGTGGTGGGGCTGGTGTCTGCTGCTGTGGTAGTGGGGATCATCAGGGTAGCGGCTTGGCCCGGCTTGGGACTGTCTGCGGTGGCGACGGTGACTATAGTCCTCGTCGACACTGTTATCCTCTTCATCAGTGACCTCTGGGATGCTGAACAAGTGCTCGTTATGGTGATGATGACCCTGATGGTAGGCCTGAGTCTGGGCCTGAGGAGGAAGCTTCAGGATCTTCTCCACAATCTCCTCGTCACTGTCCGGCACCTCCCACTGGTCTGGCTACAGGGGTCATGGGTCAAGGGTCATCGAGGAGGAGGTTTAACAGGTTGAAGGTACGAAGGTTGGATGAGGTAGGAGGTCAGAAAGGAACAGTGAAGAGTGAGGGTGGAGTGGTGGACAGGACAGGGTGACAGGAGGAACAGTGAAGAGGGAGGGTGGAGTGGTGGGCAGGACAGGGTGACAGGAGGAACAGTGAAGAGTGAGGGTGAGTGGTGGGCAGGACAGGGTGACAGGAGGAACAGTGAAGAGTGAGGGTGGAGTGGTGGACAGGACAGGGTGACAGGAGAACAGTGAAGAGGGAGGGTGGAGTGGTGGACAGGACAGGGTGACAGGAGGAACAGTGAAGAGGGAGGGTGGAATATGAACGTACAAAGAAAAAGTAAAAGAAAATGAATCAAAACGGTGAGTGAATTCAAGAGTGAAAAGAAAATAAAACCCCCAAAAACAAACATAACCAAAAGAGCTGTCCTCCACAGCCAGATCAGATGTCTGTGTTATGGTGTGTGTGTGGTGACTGTTTACCCTGTTAGCTCCGGTGGTGTATCCCCGGGCCAGGGCGGGTCCGGGGGGTCAGAGTAGAGGTCATCCTCCTCTTCCTCCAGGATATCAGACAGGTCGAATCCCCTACTGCTCTCTGGCTCCACCAGACCAGCAGTGTAACGCTGAACCACAGGACAGAACCACACAGCCAAACAACTTACAGACCGTGGAATAACCAATGATGTTGCTTGTCTAACTCATATAAAATATGAGTTAGATATGTTGGGATATGAGTCTAACTCATATACCCAACAGGACAGGCATATGGATTAACCAATGATGTCTTAGCCAATATCTAACTCATACAAAATATACAAATCTACTTTTAGAGTTGATATTATTTTAGTGCAATTAAACTGTAGGTGCCAATAAAAGTGAAACTTTTCATTATTAGGTACATATGGGCTATAATTGTACTTATGAGCGCTGGTATATGTTGATATCCTGCCTCGATCCTCAATGCTTCCTGGTCTGAAGCAGCCTGTTGATATAGAAGAGATAATGATGCCACATCCTTTCCTAGAGGGCAGTAACTGTTCATCTAAACAGAGATAATGATAACACAGCCTTTCCTAGGGCAGTAACTGGTTCATCTAAAAAGAGATAATGATGCCACAGCCTTCCTAGACGTAGGGGCAGTAACTGGTTCATCTAAACAAGAGATAATGATCCCACAGCCTTTCCTAGAGGGCAGTAACTGGTTCATCTAAAACAAGAGATAATGATGCCACAGCCTTTCCTAGAGGGCAGTAACTTGTTCATCTAAACAAGAGATAATGATCCCACAGCTTTCCTAGAGGCAGTAACTGGTTCATCTAAACAAGAGATAATGATGCCCACAGCCTTTCCTAGACGAGGGCAGTAACTGTTCATCTAAACAAGAGATAATGATGCCACAGCCTTTCCTAGAGGGCAGTAACTGGTTCATCTAAACAAGAGATAATGATGCCACAGCCTTTCCTAGAGGGCAGTAACTGGTTCATCTAAACAAGAAGTAAGGCTGGGTGATGTTGGCACTGTGTGTGAGGGCATGACCACTGATCTCTCTAAGAGTTTATTTCTGAGCCTGCGATATCCAAACCATCAGAGGATTAAAACACACAACTAGCCAATGTGAGGGGGACAGTGGGTACAATAAAGACTACTTCAGAGGTGCTGTAGCTTGTATCTTCCCAGGAAACTGACCATGACATTTAAAGGTATTTGTTTCATTAGTCCATTGTTGATATAGTCCCAAAATGTTTTGCATGTCAGCAATCAAGTTTTCAAGATACATAACTTTCAAAATACAGAAATACAACCGGTATTATGCATTTTGCATCTTGCATAATATGATGTATATGATGCAAAATCCATAATACCAGCTGCATTTCTGTATTTTGAAAGTTATATACTGTATTTTGAAAACTTGATTGCTGACATGCAAAACATTGAGACTTTATCAACAGTGGACTAATGAAACAAATTCAAAGAAGCACAGTCAGTACTAACTAACTAATTAATGAACTACTACTGTGCATTTGGAAAGTATTCAGACCCTTTGACTTTTTTCACATTTATGTTACAGCCTTATTCTAAAATGGATTAAATCAAAACAAATCGACACACAATACCTCATAATGAAAAAGCAAAAACAGTTTTTTAGAATTTCAACAAATTTGTTCAAATTAAAAACAGAAATACCTTATTCAGATCCTTTGCTATGAGACTCTAAATTGAGTGCAGGTGCATCCTGTTTCCATTGATCATCCTTCAGATGTTTCTTCAACTTGAATGCACCTGTGGTGAATTCAATTGGTTGGACATGATTTGGAAAGGCACCCACCTGTCTATATAAGGTCCCACAGTTGACAGTGCATGTCAGAGCAAAAACCAAGCCATGAAGTCAAAGGAATTGTCCGTAGAGCTCAGAGACAGGACTGTGTCAAGGCACAGATCTGTGGAAGTTTACCAAAAGATGTCTGCAGCATTGAAGGTCCCCAAGAACACAGTGATCTCCATTATTCTTAAATGGAAGAAGTTTGGAACCACCAAACCGCCCTGCCAAACTGAGCAATCGGGGGAGAAGGGCCTTACCAAGAACCTGATGGTCACTGACAGAGCTCAAGAGTTCCTCTGGAGATGGGAGAAACTTCCAGAACGACAACCATCTCTTCAGCCCTCCACCTATCAGGCCTTTATGGTAGAGTGGCCAGACGTAAGCCACTCCTCAGGCAAGAAAAAAGGCACATGACAGCCTGCTTGGAGTTTTCCAAAAGGCACCTAAAGGACTCTCACACCAACAACATTCTCTGGTCTGATGAAACCAAGATGTAACTTTTTTTGCTTTGTCATTATGGTGTATTGTGTGTAGATTTATGAGGAAAAAATGTCAAGTGGTCTGAATACTTTCCAAATGCACTGTAACTAACTAACTAACTAACTAACTAACTAACTAACTAACTAACTAACCTGTGGCTGCCTGTTGAAGCCTGTGTCCTGGTCCTGCCTGAGGAACTCCTCCATGGACACCATGCGTGTGGTCGGCCTCTCCATGGAGTAGTCTGGTTCTGACTCCAGGGGAGAGGGGGCTCTGGGGGGCCGGAGAGGCTGCATGTCCAGCGGGTTGATCAGGTCCCCAGCGGGTGGCACAAGGGCCTTGGGCGGGGTGGGGTAGGGCTCAGGGGTTGAAAGGTTGGCACGGGAGTCGTCCTCCACAGGGAGAAAGTCTGTGATGGACATGACAGGACGGGGAACTCCGGGGCTGTCTGTGTCTGCTATGCTCTGCTCCGTGGCTGCTGCTGGGCCTAGATGTGGGCTCTGGTTGGAGGACAAGGATATACAGTATTACATACACTTAGTTAACATAGTTACAGTAATGTAGACTAGATAACGACAGATGAGTTCTAGAGGTTCTAGATGAGTGTTCTAGAGTAGGTGAGTTCTAGAGTTCTAGATGAACATTCTAGAGCAGGTGAGTTCTAGATACATGTTCTAGAGCAAGTGAGTTCTAGAGTTCTAGATGAGTGTTCTAGAGTAGGTGAGTTCCATATGAGAGTTCTAGAGCAGGGGACTTCTAGATGACACTCCTAGAGCAGGTGAGTTTTAGAGTTCTAGATGAGAGTTCTAGAGAGTTTTAGAGTTCTAGATGAGAGTTCTAGAGAGTTTTAGAGTTCTAGATGAGCATTCTAGAGGAGGTTAGTTCTAGAGTTCCATATGAGAGTTCTAGAGCAGGGGACTTCTAGGTTAGTTCTAGAGTAGGTGAGTTCCATATGAGAGTTCTAGAGCAGGGGACTTCTAGGTTAGTTCTAGAGTTCCAACTGTTCTGCCTGCGGCTATGGAACCCTGACCTGTTCACCGGACGTGCTAAAAAAGCCAACTGACATTTACTCCTGAGGTGGTGACTTGCTGCATCCTCGATAACTACTGTGATTATTATTATTTGACCATGCTGGTCATTTATGAACATTTGAACATCTTGGCCATGTTCTGTTATAATCTCCACCCGGCACAGCCAGAAGAGGACTGGCCACCCCTCATAGCCTGGTTCCTCTCTAGGTTTCTTCCTTTCTAGGGAGTTTTTCCTAGCCACCGTGCTTCTACACCTGCATTGCTTGCTGTTTGGGGTTTTAGGCTGGGTTTCTGTACAGCACTTTGAGATATCAGCTGATGTACGAAGGGCTATATAAATACATTTGATTTGATTTGATTTGATTTAGAGCAAGTGAGTTTTAGAGTTCTAGGTGAGAGTTCTAGAGAGTTTTAGAGCAGGTGAGTTTTAGAGTTCTAGATGAGAGTTCTAGAGAGTTTTAGAGCAGGTGAGTTTTAGAGTTCTAGATGAGAGTTCTAGAGAGTTCTAGAGCAGGTGAGTTTTAGAGTTCTAGAGAGTTCTAGAGCAGGTGTTTAAGCAGTGTTGTACATACCGTTGTGTTGATGTGAGAAGCTGATGGTAGCATGGCCTGATAGGCTGACGGTACAGATGGTAACTTGGCCTGATAGTTTAGTGCTACTGGAGATGACATAGCCTCATGCACTGCCAAGGCGGCCCAAGGGGAGGCAGGAGATTTTGCTAAGGGGTTAGCCCAGACCTCTGCGTACGAGGCAGGGTGTGGGGAGCAGGCCTCTGTGTGGAGGGCGTGGACTGGGGGAGAGTTGGCAGAGAGCAGCCCCCCGTTAGGGCCCATGATGTGTGCGACGTCTAGTGGCGACGAGGCAGTGGCGTAGGGCAGCATGGAGACTTTGGCAGCTGAGTTCCCGTAAGATGGGGATTGGGGCTGGACGGTTGGTGACGAAGACAGGAAGGGGGGCGACTGGTAGGGTGGCGACTGGTAGGGTGATGACTGGTAGGGTGACGACTGGTGGACAGGGGGTGACTGGTGGACAGGAGTTAACTGACGAACGGGGGTTGACTGGTGAACGGGGGGTGACTGGTAGGGTGGTGACTGGTAGGGTGGTGACTGGTAGGGTGGTGACTGGTGGACAGAGGTTGACTGACGAACGGGGGTTGACGAGGAGCAGGAGGTGGCCGAAGCCTGGCCGGTCATGATGTCGTACAACTTGGCGGGCACGTTGACTGGCACAGAGTCGATGGACTCCCCGTGGGCAGACATGGTGCGCACAGTGAGCTCGTGGGCTCCCATCAGGGACTGGATCTGAGAAGGGCCCATCAGGGCACTGCCCGCCGTGGGGGACGACACCTCCAACACCTGTATGGCAGGAGAGGAGAGGGTCAGCAGCACGGACACACACTATCATCACACCTCTGACACAAACAATAGAAAGGTCAGCAGCATGGGACAAGACATCATTACAGTCGAAGCTGAATCACCACAAATACTGTGGAACACAAACACACACCACTGTCTTGAGAAAGAGAGCAATACATAACCTCTCCTAAAACACTGGCCTGACAGACACACTCAACGGGCCTTTAGAGCCCAGAACCTCTCCTAAAACACTGGACTGACAGACACACTCAACGGGCCTTTAGAGCCCAAAACCTCTCCTAAAACACTGGCCTGACAGACACTCAATGGGCCTTTAGAGCCCCTGTCTCTTATACACATCTAGATGTGTATAAGAGACAGGCCCAGAACCTCTCCTAAAACACTGGCCTGACAGACACTCAATGGGTATTCAGAGCCCAAAACCTCTCCTAAAACACTGGCCTGACAGACACACTCAATGGGCCTTTAGAGCCCAGAACCTCTCCTAAAACACTGGCCTGATAGACACACTCAATTCAAACTATTTTCAGAAGCATTTCCCTCCCAGCATAATTTCATCCTCTTTACATCCAAAACCTAAAACCCTCTGCTCTGCTTCCAGTGCAGAAACACAATACTACAGTTCTCGCCTTTTTCTTGTCAGCGTAGATTGTGTATCCGGTGACGCGGACCCCGTTGGAGGTCCCAGCAGCATCGATGGTGACAGGCAGCCAGCTGATGAGGGCGATTCCCGGGGAAGGCCCCTGCTCCAGCTGCACGTCCAGAGGAGCGTCTGGGGGGCCTGGGAGACGAGGGATTAAACATCAAATCACAAACAAATCTCAGCTCATAAACAGCCCCTGACTACATTCCTCCTCTCTAATCAGGGACGGTTTGTAAGACCGAGGACACCAGTTGAGTGGAATCTGGCCAATCGCTGACATGAATCAAACTAGGTTACATGTAGAAACATAAAAGCAGCAGTTCCTCAACCCTCCTTACTTGGACTTCAGCACTGTATCTCTGATCTCCAGTATCTCTCTCCCCTGTCTCGCGACACGTACCTGCGGCCAACGTGGTGAAGGTGGTGGTGACGGTCTTGTGTTCCCGTCTCTCCTGGGGTATCTCCCAGGGGGTTTGGTGTGGCTGAGCCTCCACCTTGACTGTGTACTGAAGGCTGGGCGTGAGGTTACTGAGGCACAGTGAGTAGCTGCCAGCCTTCACCAGCTCCATCTCCTCCTCGTTCAAGGACACGACATGCACATAGTTACTGTTGCTAGGCAGCCAGGCCAGGCTGGCCGAGGTGGCGGTGACCCGGTCGACTCTGAGCTGGGTAGGCGCCACACACACGTCCCTACCCACCAGTAATGAGCAACGGAGCTGGTCCGAGCTTCCGCGTTCCGTCAAGCTCTGCACAGACACCCGGTAGGCCTTGAGGGTGACGTCTAGTCTCTCTAGGACAGCTTTAGTCTGGGAGCCGAAGGGCACGTTGAGCCTCAGCTCCTGGTCCACGTACACATTGTAGCTCCACACGTTGCCCCAGCCCGCCGGCACCAGCGGCCCGTCCCAGCTGATGATGATGCTCTTGGCCAGCTGCTTGATGAGGGTGAGCTTGCGCGGGTAAGGCACAGTGCCCACCCCCACCTCTAGGTCCAGATCCAGGCCGTTGGTGAGGGGGGCTGGGGAAAGGAGGTCTGGGAGGGAGGGGTCCGAGGGGACGTGCTCCCCTGAGGGGACGGAGAGAGAAACCGGGATGGAGGCTGCTGACGTAGGGTCTGTCCTCTCAGAGGTACCTGGGCCCCCCAGGCAGAGATGGTGCTGGTGACTGGCGCTGTGCAGGCTGCTGTCCAGCAGGGAGTTGTGGGATATATCCGTGCCCTCTGGAACGTGGGCGCTTATCATGTCGTCGTCTGAGACGCGCTCCACAAAGTTGGAGGGGACCAGCCCTCTCCGCCCGTCCATCAGCTCTCCTGAAGAGGGACAGACAGAGACAGAGACAGAGACAGAGACAGAGACAGAGACAGAGACAGACAGAGGACTTGCGTTTGGTGTTTTGTTTCAGACACTAAAAACTTTGACAGTGTTAAAAAAAAAAAAATCTGTGTTAACATGTAACTTTAAGATTTAACATGTCAGTGTTAAATTGTAACTTTCAGATTTAACATGTCAGTGTTAAATTGTAACTTTCAGATTTAACATTTCAACATAAAAAAAATCTAAATTTCAGTGTTAACATGTTAAATTGTAACTTTCAGTGTACATTTTTTAAAACTTTCATTGTTAAAACGTAAGGTTTTGGAGATGTCTCACCTTCATAGAAGCCATCGTCATCCATACCGCCATAAACATAGATGTACTCCCCAGCGGTGAGTGGCAGCTCCACCTCTGGGTTATCATTAGGACCGTCGTACGGGTTATAGCTGGAGAAAGATTAAGCCATCTTATCAACGCTAATGTATTAGAAACACAACACAACTCATCTCCTTTTATTGTTTACTGAAAAAAGACACGGTTCTTTAATTCTTTCTACTAACTAACACCACTAAAACTAGCATCTAAACAATAACTAGGAGAAATCAACAACAAAGTGAAGGCATACTGCTGATTTGGCCGACGCTGTGTCTGCCAGTCCTTACCTGTATCTGGCAATGAAGACCTGTAGCTGAGCGGCTCTCCTGAGAGCTGTGTAAGGCGCTGGGGACACATCGATGTCCAACTCCTCCACTTCACTGGCCGTGTCAACCTGACAACATGACAGTCAACAATGAGGCACTGGAAACTTGTTGTACTCTGTGCTGGTAAGAGCTTGGCGCTAGCAATATAAATTCCTGCAGGGTTTTGTCAATTCCTAGCAGTGTTCATTCCAAGCCAGGAAAATATGACATATTCATGAAAATAAATGTATGAACTCACTGGAATGTAAAATGTCTTTGGATAAAAGCGCTTGATAAGTGATATATACTTTGTATTGGAACTTTGAGCTGCTATCAGGTCAAAACCTTCCCAACCCCTGGCTGGATCAATGCCTCCTGAATAGCAGAAGGTCACACGCATGATATTATTGTTTCTCTGCCATCGACTTACTCCCTCTACATCAGAGATTCTGCAAAGAGATTTATGTATAACGTGGGCAGCTGGGCACAATTCACAGTGGATTGGGACATTGGCCACTAACAAGCTGCTTAAACAGTACCTTCTCTTCTCTCAAAATGCTCCCAGCGTCAGCTTAATGATGACCGCCTATGTTTCCCTCTGGCTGATACTGCAGGCCGACACAAACACCCTATTCCCTACAGGCTACAGTGCACTACTTCCCTATACAGTGCACTACTTCCCTATACAGTGCACTACTTCCCTATATAGTGCACTACTTCCCTATACAGTGCACTACTTCCCTATACAGTGCACTACTTCCCTATATAGTGCACTACTTCCCTATATAGTGCACGACTTCCCTATATAGTGCACTACTTCCCTATATAGTGCACTACTTCCCTATATAGTGCACTACTTCCCTATATAGTGCACTACTTCCCTATATAGTGACTACTTCTATATAGTGCACTACTTCCCTATATAGTGCACTACTTCCCTATATAGTGCATACTTCCCTATAAGTGCACTACTTCCTATAAGTGCAACTAGTGCACTACATCCGGCGCCGAAAAGAGATGGCTGCCTCGCTTTGTGTTCCTTGGAAAATATGCAGTATTTTGTTTTTTTACGTGTTATTCTTACATCGGTACCCCGGGTAATCTTAGGTTTCATTACATACAGTCGGGAGGAACTACTGAATATACGATTAACGTCAACTCATCATCGTTCCTACCAGGAATATGACTTTCCCGAAACGGATCCAGAGTTTTGCCTTCCACACAATACAATGGATCTGATCCCAGCCGGCGACCCTGTGCGACGCCGTAAAAGGGGAAAACGTGGCGGTCTCGTGGTCAGGCTTCGGAGACGGGCACATCGCGCTCCATCTCCTAGCATACTACTCCGCCAATGTCCAGTCTCTTGACAATAAGGTCGATGAAATCCGAGCACGGGTAGCATTCCAGAGAGACATCAGGGATTGCAACGTGCTCTGCTTCACGGAAACATGGCTAACTCAAGGGACGCTAACGGAGTCAGTGCAGCCAGCTGGTTTCTTCATGCATCGCGCCGACAGAAACAAACATCTTTCCGGTAAGAAGAGGGGCGGGGGGGTATGCCTTATGATTAACGAGAAGTGGTGTGATCATCATAACAACACACAAGAACTCAAGTCGTTCTGTTCACCTGATCTAGAACTCCTCACAATCAAATGTCGACCGCATTATCTACCAAGGGAATTCTCGTCAATCATAATCACAGCCGTATACATTCCCCCAAGCAGACACATCGATGGCCTGAACGAACTTATCTGACTCTTTGTAAACTGGAAACCACACAACCCTGAGGCTGCATTCATCGTAGCTGGGGATTTTAACAAGGCTAATCTAAAAACAAAACTCCCTAAATTCTATCAGCATATCGATTGTGCTACCAGGGCTGGAAAAACACTAGACCATTGTTATACTAATTTCCGCGACGCTTTATAAGCCTCCCCCCCCCCCTTTCGGAAAAGCTGACCACGACTCCATTTTGTTGATTCCAGCCTACAAAACAAAACTCAAACAACAAGCTCCCGCGCTCAGGTCTGTTCAACGCTGGTCCGACCAATCTGAATCCACGCTTCAAGACTGCTTCGATCACGCGGATTGGAATATGTTCCGCATCGCGTCCAACAACAATATTGCGAATATGCTGATTCGGTGAGCGAGTTCATTAGGAAGTGCATTGACGATGTCGTACCCACAGCAACGATAAAACATTCCCAAAACCAGAAACCGTGGATTGACGGCAGCATTCGCGTGAAACTGAAAGCGCGAACCACTGCTTTTAACCAGGGCAAGGTGACCGGAAGCATGACCGAATACAAACAGTGTAGCTATTCTCTCCGCAAGGCAATCAACAGGCTAAGTCTCAGTACAGAGACAAAATCGAGTCGAAATTCAACAGCTCAGACACAAAGAGGTATGTGGCAGGGTCTACAGTCAATCACGGATTACAAAAAGAAAACCAGCCCCGCCGAGGACCAGGATGTCTTGCTCCCAGACAGGCTAAAACAACTTTTTTGCCCGCTTTGAGGACAATACAGTGCCACTGACACGGCCCCCTACCAAAACCTGCGGGCTCTCCTTCACTGCAGCCGAGGTGAGTAAAACATTTAAACGTGTTAACCCTCGCAAGGCTGCAGGCCCAGACGGCATTCCCAGCCGCGTCCTCAGAGCATGCGCAAGACCAGCTGCTGTGTGTTTCGGACATATTCAATCAATCCTTATCCCAGTCTGCTGTTCCACATGCTTCAAGAGGGCCACCATTGTTCCTGTTCCCAAGAAAGCTAAGGTAACTGAGCTAAACGACTACCGCCCCGTAGCACTCACTTCCGTCATCATGAAGTGCTTTGAGAGACTAGTCAAGGACCATATCACCTCCACCCTACCGGACACCCTAGACCCACTCCAATTTGCTTACCGACCCAATAGGTCCACAGACGACGCAATCGCAACCACATGCACACTGCCCTAACCCATCTGGACAAGAGGAACCCATGTGAGAATGCTGTTCATCGATTACAGCTCAGCATTTAACACCATAGTACCCTCCAAACTCGTCATCAAGCTCGAGACCCTGGTCTCGCCCCCGCCCTGTGCAACTGGGTCCTGGACTTCCTGACGGCCGCCCCCAGGTGGTGAGGGTAGGTAACAACATCTCCACCCCGCTGATCCTCAACACTGGGGCCCCACAAGGGTGCGTTCTGAGCCCTCTCCTGTACTCCCTGTTACCCCCACGACTGCGTGGCCATGCACGCCTCCAACTCAATCATAAGTTTGCGGATGACACTACAGTGGTAGCTTGATCACCAACAACGACGAGACGCCTACAGGGAGGAGGTGAGGGCCCTCGGAGTGTGGTGTCAGGAAAATAACCTCATACTCAACGTCAACAAAACAAAGGAGATGATTGTGGACTTCAGGAAACAGCAGAGGGAGCACCCCCTATCCACATCGACGGGCAGTAGTGAGAAGGTGGAAAGTTTTAAGTTCCTCGGTGTACACATCACGGATAAACTGAACTGGTCCACCCACACAGACAGCGTTGTGAAGAAGGCGCAGCAGCGCCTCTTCAACCTCAGGAGGCTGAAGAAATTCGGCTTGTCACCAAAAGCACTCACAAACTTCTACAGATGCACAATCGAGAGCATCCTGTCGGGCTGTATCACCGCCTGGTACGGCAACTGCTCCGCCCACAACCGTAAGGCTCTCCAGAGGGTAGTGAGGTCTGCAGAACGCATCACCAGGGGCAAACTACCTGCCCTCCAGGACACCTACACCACCCGATGTCACAGGAAGGCCATAAAGATCATCAAGGAACAACCACCCCCAAGCCACTGCCTGTTCACACCGCTATCATCCAGAAGGGCGAGGTCAGTACAGGTGCATCAAAGCAGGGACCGAGAGACTGAAAAACAGCTTCTATCTCAGGCCATCAGACTGTTAAACAGCCACCACTAACATTTAGCGGCCGCTGCCAACATACTGACTCAACTCCAGCCACTTTAAAATGGGAATTGATGGAAATTATTAAAAATGTACCACTAGCCACTTTAAGCAATGCCACTTAATACAATGTTTACATACCCTACATTACCATCTCATATGTATATATACTGTACTCTATACATCATTACTGCATCTTGCCATCTTTATGCAATACATGTACCACTAGCCACTTTAAAACTATGCCACTTTATTTACATACCCTACAGTACTCATCTCATATGTATATACCGTACTCTATACCATCTACTGCATCTGCCATGCCGTTCTGTACCACCACTCATTCATATATCTCTTATGTACATATTCTTTATCCCTTTACACTTGTGTTGTGTGTAAGGTAGTAGTTGTGGAATTGTTAGGTTAGATTACTGTTGGTTATTACTGCATTGTCGAACTAGAAGCACAAGCATTTCGCTACACTCGCATTAACATCTGCTAACATGTGTTATGTGACTAATAAAATTTGATTTGATTTGATTTGATACTTCCCTATATATGTGCACTACTTCCCTATATAGTGCACTACTTCCCTATATAGTGCACTACTCCCTATATAGTGCACTACTTCCTATACTTTTTGACAGATGGGGTCCAATAGACACACTGATATAAAAAAACACACTGATATAAAAACACTGAATATAAATGTTGAGTATGTTGTTTCGTCGTCTGGTCGTATGACTAGTTATAGGGTATGAATTATACACTACATGTAACAATGGAAAAACAGACATCATATTTATAGCTCCCCGCCCAGGAAAACCTTTTCAGGATAATACACAACTACTACAACCTTTTATAATCCAAAACAGAATCCACAGCAGTGGTTCTCACTAAATATGAGCTTTAGAGAGCCAGCTGTTGTTGGTAGTGTCTGGCTGGATGGATGGGAGGAGGATTTATACCCACTTCAGAGAGACTGGATGAGAGGGAGGATTTATACCCACTTCAGAGAGACTGGATGAGAGGGAGGATTTATACTCACTACAGAGAGACTGGATGAGAGGGAGGATAGATACCCTACAGAGAAACTGGATGAGAGGGAGGATTATACCACTATCAGAGAGACTGGATGAGAGGGAGGATTTATACCCACTACAAGAAGACTGGATGAGAGGGAGATTTATACCCACTAACAGAGAGACTGGATGAGAGGGAGGATTTATACCCACTACAGAGAGACTGGATGAGAGGGAGGATTTATACCCACTACAGAGAGCTGGTGAGAGGGAGGATAGATACCCACTACAGAGAGACTGGATGAGAGGAGGATTTATACCACTACAGAGAGACTGGATGAGAGGGAGGATTTATACCCACTACAGAGAGACTGGATGAGAGGGAGGATAGATACCCACTACAGAGAGACGGATGAGAGGGAGGATAGATACCCACTACAGAGAGACTGGATGAGAGGGAGGATTTATACCCACTACAGAGAGACTGGATGAAGGAGGATTTATACCCACTACAGAGAGACTGGATGAGAGGGAGGATTTATACCCACTACAGAGAGACTGGATGAGAGGGAGGATTTATACTCACTACAGAGAGACTGGATGAAGGGAGGATAGATACACTACAGAGAGACTGGATGAGAGGGAGGTTATTTATACCCACTACAGAGAGACTGGATGAGAGGGAGGATTTATACCCACTACAGAGAGACTGGATGAGAGGGAGGATTTATACCCCACTACAGAGAGACTGGATGAGAGGGAGATTATACCCACTACAGAGACTGGAGAGGGAGGATTTATACCCACTACAGAGAGACTGATGAGAGGGAGGATAGATACCCACTACAGAGAGACTGGATGAGAGGGAGATGTTATACCCACTACAAGAGAGACTGGATGAGAGGGAGGATTTATACCCACTACAGAGAGACTGGATGAGAGGGAGGATAGATACCCACTACAGAGAGACTAGATGAGAGGGAGGATAGATACCCACTACAGAGAGACTGGATGAGAGGGAGGATTTATACCCACTACAGAGAGACTGGATGAGAGGGAGGTTTTATACCCACTACAAGAGACTGGATGAGAGGAGGATTTATACCCACTACAGAGAGACTGGATGAGAGGGAGGATAGATACCCACTACAGAGAGACTGGATGAGAGGGAGGATTATACTCACTACAGAGAGACTGGATGAGAGGGAGGAAGATACCACTACAGAGAGACTGGATGAGAGGGAGGATAGATACCCACTACAGAGAGACTGGATATGAGAAGGAGGATTTATACCACTAACAGAAGACTGGATGAGGGAGGATTTTACCCACTACAGAGAACTGGATGGAGGGAGGATAGATACCACTACAGAGAGACTGGATGAGAGGGAGGATTTATACCACTACAGAGAGACTGGATGAGAGGGAGGATTATACCCACTACAGAGAGACTGGATGAGAGGGAGGATAGATACCCACTTCAGAGAGATGGATGAGAGGGAGGATAGATACCCACTACAGAGAGACTGGATGAGAGGGAGGATTTATACCCACTACAGAGAGACTCTATCACTGATAGAAGACAGACCCCCCCCCCCAAGGTCTTGTTCTGTTACTCTTATCACTGATAGAAGACAGACCCCCCCCAACAAGGTCTTATCTGTTATCTCTATCACTGATAGAAGACAGACCCCCCCCCCAAACAGGTCTTGTTCTGTTATCTCTATCACTGATAGAAGACAGACCCCCCCAACAAGGTCTTATTCTGTTATCTCTAACACTGATAAAAGACAGACCCTCCAACCTCAACAAGGTCTTATTCTGTTATCTCTAACACTGATAGAAGACAGACCCCCCCCTCAACAAGGTCTTGTTCTGTTATCTCTATCACTGATAGAAGACAGACCCCCCCCCCCCCCAACCTCAACAAGGTCTTATTCTGTTATCTCTAACACTGATAAAAGACGAGACCGCCCCAACCTCAACACAGGTCTTATTCTGTTATCTCTAACCACTGATAGAAGACAGACCCCCCCCCCCCCCAACAAGGTCTTATTCTGTTATCTCTAACACTGATAGAAGACAGACTCCCAACCTCAACAAGGGTGTCACATCTGCTACTGCCACGCCCTCTACTGCTCATCCTGTGTCTCCTTGACCTGCCTTCACTCCCGCAGTACTCTCTCCCTCTCCCTCTCTGTGTGTGATTGTGTGGGCGGAGACAGGTGTGCTGGAGTCAGAGCAGATCCCCACCAGCTGCAACCTGTTCCATAATCAAGACCTCTACAAATACTCAGTCCTGCCACTTTCACACTGCCAGATTGTAATCTTTGCTCAGTCAGTCAACGTTTCTAGCCGTTTGTTACTATTTAGATCCTGTTGTGCCTGTTTTCCTTGCCTGACACGGTTTTCCTCTCCGCTACAGTTCTGCCCGCTCTGACTCTGGTTCCTGTCTCCAGTCCCACGTCTCGTCATCCTGCTACTCTGCCCTGGATTCCCCACTCTACTGCTCCCTTGGAATCCCCTCCGGACCTGCTTACCCTGTCTCAACCTCTCCAGCCTCAGCCTCCGCACCTGGTTTCCTGCAACCCGCCCGAGCTTCTCCTGGCCTGCACTCCATCTTCCCCCTGTGTTTCAATAAATACCTTGGTTACTTCATCCCAGTCTCCTCATCTGGGTCTGCTCTTGGGTTTCCCTGTTCCACTCCGCGTAACACAAGGTCTTATTCTGTTATCTCTAACACTGATAGAAGACAGCCTCCCCAACCTCAACAAGGTCTTATTCTGTTATCTCTAACACTGATAGAAGACAGCCTCCCCAACCTCAACAAGGTCTTATTCTGTTATCTCTAACACAGACAGAAGACAGACCCCCCAACAAGGTCCTATTCTGTTATCTCTAACACTACACGTGCTGTATTTACCATTGTGTATTTAATCCCTAACCGGTGTGCTAGTACAGTCAGTGCCGTGTGAGAGAGAAAGGCTAATGACGTTTTTTTTTAAATCCATGAAGTCTGACATGCAAATCCACAGGAATGATAATGCCATTTAGTGGAGACAATCCATGAGTGATTTGATCTGGAGGACTTGAGGAATATTTGAGTCCGATTGATTGAAAATAGCTTAGCAGTTATTCTCATGACAAAAAAATACTTTTGTGCGAGTGTTGCAAATTATAGTCCATGCAATTTTTTTTTGCTACTGTACCAGAGTTAAACCAAAACTAAAATGCTGAGTCAGTCTGGAATGGCCACAGTTATGCCCTTAGGAAGACTACTCCACTACCACACATGATTCCAGGTCATGATTTAAAGTGAAACGGGAAACTCTCCATATGAAATAAATTGTGATTCTCCCCAGTGAGTAGTGATTCTCCCCAGTGAGTAGTGATTCTCCCCAGTGAGTAGTGATTCTCCCCAGTGAGTAGTGATTCTCCCCAGTGAGTAGTGATTCTCCCAGTGAGTAGTGATTCTCCCAGTGGAGTAGTGATTCTCCCCAGTGATTAGTGATTCTCCCCAGTGAGTAGTGATTCTCCCAGTGAGTAGTGATTTCTCCCCAGTGAGTGTGATTCTCCCTAGTGAGTAGTGATTCTCTCCCAGTGAGTAGTGATTCTCCCAGTGAGTAGTGATTCTCCCCAGTGAGTAGTGATTCTCCCTAGGTGATGTGGTGATTCTCTCTAGTGATTCTCCCTGTGAGTAGTGGATTCTCCCGGTGAGTAGTGATTCTCCCCGGTGAGTAGTGATTCTCCCCGGTGAGTAGTGATTCTCCCGGTGAGTAGTGCATTCTTCGCCCGGTGAGTAGTGATTCTCCCCGGTGAGTAGTGATTCTCCCCAGTGAGTAGTGATTCTCTCTAGTGATTCTCCCCAGTGAGTAGTGATTCTCTCTAGTGATTCTCCCCAGTGAGTAGTGATTCTCCCTAGTGAGTAGTGGTTCTCCCTAGTGAGTAGTGATTGAATTATATGAAACAGGGCTGGAGCTCTCACCTCGTGTGGCGTGGGGCTGGTCCTGCGTGGGCTGTGGTGGGGGCTGTGGTGGGGGCTGTGGTGGGACTCGGCTGACTTGGGGGAGAGGTGGGTGGTATCAGAGGCAGACTTGGGGGTGCTGGAGGACTTGGTCAGGCTGATGGTGGGCAGCTCACGGTGCTTGACGGTGGGATGGCGTGTGAGACCCGCAGCGTGAGGGGTGGCCCCCATTCGTAGAGTTGCAGCCACATCTAGCAGAAAGAAGACACTTCGTGAGCAAACATACACCTGTTCTGGTTTTTCATGTTTATTAGGTAGGACAGTGAGAGAGTGAGAGGAAAGATAGGATGATAGAGCGTGATAGAAGAGCGGTGGGTCGGATCGGAACCCATGCGAGCAGCAGCACGTGCTCTGGAGGCAGTGGCCTTGACAGCTGGTCACCCCAGGCCACACACATCTAACCCCAACTCTCCTGCTTGTAGTTAGCTAGGTGGTTGGTATGTGGTTGGTGTGCAGGCTGCTAGGTGACCAGTAGGATGTGAAGGTGGTGAAAGCAGGCAGGCCTACGTCATCCCAGGCTGAATAAACAGTGGAGTAAAACCCTCCTGTCTCCATCTCTCTCTGAGCTTCGAGGTCCTCAACCCTCTGCCAAAGGTGCTTCAACAAAGTACTGAGTAAAGGGTCTGAATACTTATGCAAATGTGATCTCTGTTTTTCATTTTTAATAAAAGTTTTTTTTTTAAATTATTTTTGCTTTGTCATTATGGGGTATTGTGTGTAGATTGATGAAGGAAAACAAGTTAATACATTTTAGAATAAGGCTGTAACGTAACAAAATGTGGAAAAGGTCAAGGGGTGTGGAAACTTTACGAATGCACTTTAGAAGAGCATTATTCAGTTAAATTAGAAATTGAACTTGAACCCTGTAAGAATCCTGGATCTAGCTGTCAGACAGTTTTAAAACCTCTTTGGGCTAGGGGGCAGTATTTTGACATCCGGATGAAAAGCGTGCCCAAAGTAAACTGCCTGTTACTCAGGCGCAGAAGCTAGGATATGCATAATAATAATTGGTAGATTTGGATAGAAAACACTCTGAAGTTTCTAAAACTGTTAAATTAATGTCTGTGAGTATAACAGAACTGAAATGGCAGGCGAAACCCAGAGGACAAACACCCCCCCAAAAAATTCAGCCTACCACTGTTTTCAATGGCTGTCACTTTTATAATAAGGCAAAATCCTCCCAGATTGCAGTTCCTAGGGCTTCCACTAGATGTCAACAGTCTTTAGAAAGAGTTTCAGGCAGTTTTTTGGAAAAATTAGGTAGAAGTTGTAGTTTTTCTAAGTGGCTTCCATTTTGGCTGTAGTGTTTCCATGCGCATGGACGAGAACGCGTTCTTTTTGTTTATCTCAGGTAAAGATAATAAACGATTCTCCGTCTCAACTTTTATCGTTTATTTACGTATTAGGGTACCTGAGGTTTGATTATAAACGTTGTTTGACTTGTTTGGATAAGTTTATTGGTAACGTTTGGGATTCATTTTGTATGCATTTTGAAGGAGGGAAACCGGTGGATTATTGACCGAAGCGTGCCAGCTAAACAGAGTTTTTATGGCTATAAAGAAGGACTTTATCGAACAAAAGGACCATTTGTGATGTAGCTGGGACCTTTCGGAGTGCCAACAGAAGAAGATCTTCAAAGGTAAGGCATTTATTATAGTGCTATTTCAGACTTTTGTGTCGCAACTGCCTGGTTGAAAAATGATTTGTCATGCATTTGTATGCGGGGCGCTGTCCTCAGACAATCGAATGGTATGCTTTCGCCGTAAAGCCTTTTTGAAATCTGACACTGCGGCTGGATTAACAAGAAGTTAAGCTTTATTTTGATGTATTACACGTGTATTTTCATGAATGTTAAATATTTATAATTCTGTAGTTTGAATTTGGCGCTCTGCAATTTCACCGGATGTTGTCGAGGTGTGCCGCTAGCAGCCATAACAGGATTTATGTTGTGGGTACTGAAGGACTGGAGTTGGGAAACACTGTACTACGGTAAAGGTCGAATGTGATAGGCTGGTTATAATTTGGAAAAATCCACCCGCACTTGGCCCTGCCCCACCTACTCAGCCAGTCAGGAGCCGCTACTGCTTTGTGGCTGTGGCCTATTGTATATTTTTACTAAACGGTACGTGCTAAATAATATGTGACGATGAGTAAAGTATGCAGTTTAAGTATGTAGTACACTAGTATGGGTATTCGGACATGAATATTGTGATTATGTGGGTCGTTACAATGAACCTAACAGTGAATTCAGCTACCAGATTACTCAAACAAGAAAGGGGTCACAGGGGAGAGTATCTCTCTCCTCCAGACTCCAGAAGGCCACATCACCCAGAGAGTCATCCCATGGGCCACGTTGATCTAAAACACAAACAGCACAGCTACTGATGGATATATGGCTGGATGGATGGCTGGATGGATAAATGGATGCATGGATATATGGATGTATGGATATATTGCTGGATGGCTGGATGGATGGCTGGATGGATGGATGGCTGGATGGATAAATGGATGCATGGATATATGCATGTATGGATATATAGATAGATGGATATACGGATGGATACAGTAGGGACTTTAATGGATACTTTAAAGCCAGCTGTGGCCAGGTTGACAAAATATCATGTACTAATACGGGTCTGCATCAAAGTGAATTTGTCAAGTGGAATCCCTTTCAAACTCAATCACGGCCATTTAAAATGTAATTACAATCCTACTATCTACATGGGAGACCCACAGCTGGAACAAACACTTTACTTTAGCTACCTTCAAGTGTAAAATGCATCTTGGTATAAACTATAGACCACACGGGTCAACTGTGTCTGAGGGAAATTGGGTAGTAGTATTTGAAAGGAGGCCGAGGGGGCATACAAAGGCCATATGAAAATATACATTTATTGGGATGGGAAGTGTATATCATGAGGGGAATATGAGTGAGTATGAGGAATGTATTAGTCTCATTACGGTAATATGATATGGTTGTAATAGTTATGGTGATATCATTGGAACAACAGTTGCCCAATGGTGTGTAATAGTGTCATTACGGTAATATGATATGGTTATACTAGTTGTGGTGATATCATTGGAATAACAAAACGGCCATTGGCGTGTAATAGTGTCATTACGGTAATATGATATGGTTATAATAGTTATGGTGATATCATTGGAATAACAGTTGCCCATTGGCGTGTAATAGTGTCATTACGGTAATATGATATGGTTATAATAGTTGTGGTGATATCATGGGAATAACAGTTGCCCATTGGCGTGTAATAGTGTCATTACGGTAGCTATAGTTACCTCCGGTGAGGCCCACCCCGTTGGTCAGATGGCAGAGAGGGGGGTTAGTGAGGATATTGGAGCCAGACAGGTCCAATTTGCCAGCCTGTAGTCTGAAGGTCTCCAGCTCATGGCTGAGCAGGCTGAACTGTTCACTCTGGCTGTGACACTTATCCTCCAACTCCCGCACCTTAGACTGAAGAGCACAGAGACATAGAGAGAGCGAGAGAAAGAGGCAGAGAGAGAGAGAGATAAAGAGAGAGCGAGAGCGAGAGAGAGAGAGAGACAGAGAGACAGAGAGAGAGAGAGAGAGAGAGAGAGAGAGACAGAGAGACAGAGAGTGAGAGGCAGAGAGAAACAGAGAGAGGTAGACACACACACAGAGCATTTAGTTTCAGCTCTTAGGCTAACGAAAGATCATAGGCTAATGTATTTGTGTCGTGGCCTTCTTTGACAATTTGACCATTTCAAAATGATACTACTAGACTAACAAGTTAACTTGTTTAATATAACCAGGGGTTGGAACCGAAATTATTTACCAATCATTTCTTTCTGAGCAGAACCATTATTTTTGTTCCGTTCCAGCAAGTTCTGAACCGGTTCAAAAAAATATAAGTACAGGTTTATATCGTTCCTTTCCGTTTAATTTTTAAACCTCTGAAATGATATTTTTTTTAACATTTAGCTTACATTAAATTACTTCAACAATCATGCAGTGCGGATAGAGCAGCTTGCTATCGGACAAGCTATAGCTCAGTGAGGAAAGACAAGTGGCGAGCGCGAGATGCAACTGAAATTTTGAGGATGGAGGAGAGAGGGTGGAGGAGGAGGCTTGGTTTGGTGTGCTGAGCCTCGTGATGACATAACAGTATCTGCATTAGGCCCAGAGAATTATACCTACTGAGGAGTGGCTTCTATGGACACACTTTTAATCTTTGAACTTCAGAGTTGGCTTAAAGTTGGACCAGAGAAGCTAGCTAGCTAACAAAGCGCCAGCAGAATTAAAAACGTGCCTTACCTTTTAGTAGTTAACACATCCAATGTGAAATGCGATAACTTAAGTATCCCTAACTAGCATTGAAAAAGTTGAACCATTCTTCCCTGATAAAAAATCTCTCTTGAATCACGCAGTAGGGTACAGCTACGCTTCAGAGGGGGAGGGGCAACAGCTACGCTTCAGAGGGGGAGGGGCAACAGCTACGCTTCAGAGGGGGAGGGGCTACAGCTACGCTTCAGAGGGGGAGGGGCAACAGCTACGCTTCAGAGGGGGAGGGGCAACAGCCTCACGCCCTTCAGAGGGGGAGGGGCAACAGCTACGCTTCAGAGGGGGAGGGGACACAGCTACGCTTTCAGAGGGGGAGGGGCAACAGCTACGCTTCAGAGGGGGAGGGGCACAAGCTACGCTTCAGAGGGGGGGGAAACAGCGACGCTTCGGAGGGGGAGGGCTACAGCGATGCTTCGGAGCGGGGAGGGGGAACAGCGATGCTTCGGAGGGGGAGGGGCTACAGCGATGCTTGGAGGGGGAGGGGCTACAGCTACGCTTCGGAGGGGAGGGGCTACAGCTACGCTTCGGAGGGGGAGGGGCTACAGCTACGCTTCGGAGGGGGAGGGGCAGACAGCCTACACCCACACACACTGGCAAAGCTGTTCAGCTGGCAGGCAGACACTGGAAGAAGTTTCTGATTGACAGAGGGAGGGCTTTGCATAGGTGCTTTGTTGATTTTTTTGTGGACTGAAAGAAAATGCTTGGAATGTAAAAAAAAATTTATTAACCGGTTTCCATGCTTTTAAAATAACGGTTCTGTTTTGGAACAGTATAGAACACATTGTTCCAGTTCTGATTCTGCTTTTTGAAAATGTCTGGTATTTTCCGGAACCAGTTCCAACCCCTGATTTTAACATGCAAACACTCACTTACAATTACAATTTCTTTTAAAAATGAAATTACAAGACAAAAAAGGTGGGAAAAGGAGGGTGGAGGGTGAGTAACAGGTTTCAAGGCCTTAGTAGGAGGTGTTGGTTTTATGGGTAATGTGACAAACAGAATCTGAAGTGAAGCTAGTGTAGTTTGCAGCGAGTTGCATTGCATGTCCTCCAACACACGGTCGTGCAGCGCTCACAGTCACTCTAGCAAAGCCATTACATAGCCACAGCTGAGTCAGAACACTCTACAGAACACTCTACAGAACACTCTACAGAACACTCTACAGAACACTCTACAGAATGAATACTCGACAGGGTTTACAGAATACTTTACAGGGTGTACAGAAGGCTCTACAGGGTTTACAAAATGCTCTACAGGGTTTACAGAATGCTCTACAGGGTTTACAGAAGGCTCTACAGGGTTTACAGAAGGCTCTACAGGGTTTACAGAATGCTTTACAGGGTGTACAGAATGGTCTACAGGGTGTACAGAACGCTCTACAGGGTTTAGCGTCAGCCCCCAGTAAGTTTCTATAAGTGGCTGGTTTCGCTTCTGGTTGTGGTGGGAGTTTCCTGGTACTGATGTGACAGGGGCCTGCAGCTACATGAAACACAGACACAAGCGAGCGCACTGACACACACACACACACCTGTCTGAACACAGCTTCCTGTCAAACCTCTCACCTACAACACCAAGCAAAGCGTGTTCCAAATGACTGCTAGCATGAACCAAGTCAAATGGGGACAGATAGCAAGTAGATCCAACTAACTGATTACACAGAATGTGAATAGAATTTCCCATTTTCTTACGAGATTTGAGTCACTGTGCTGCTCACTATAGAATAGATCAAGCTGCCCAATAGAGAGACTGGATTAAAATACTTTGAGATGAGAGAAAGACAAGAGATATAGAGAGGAAAGAGGGAGAGATAGGAAGAGAGCGAGAGAGAGAGAGACAGAGAAGAGACAGAGAAGCCCCATTATCTTAGGGTCAAAGCTCGACTGCCTAAGAAAGCAGGCTAACTCTATCTTAACACCCTGCGCTTAAGTCCCAAGCCAATTCTCTTATGACCAAGGTTCCGTGCACTCAGCCCAGCGTCACTCGGCCCCGGGCTGTTTCACACACACTTTAATTGCCTACACACACACACACTGCTCGCTCAGACATGCATACACACACACAAAAGACACACACGGACACATACGAAATACAATGCCACACACCAGCCGGAATCAGAGGGACTCTCTGTGTGTCCACACAAAGGGATTATTTAAAATGAACACAATTACCACTAGGCCTGTATGTAACTGATTGAAACACACAGCTGTGTAGGAAAAGGCACATAGTACAGTACAATACACTGACGCACACTAAACCTGGCTGGAGCCTGTCACCTTACAGAGAGCCCAAATCAGCATTGTCATGCTGTATTCAAAGTCTGCTGCAACATTACAGACCACCTCCGCTGTAGCTAGAGAACATTACAGGCCATCTTTGTCTTGAGGTTGGGAACGGGGTGGTTGAGGTTGGGAACGGGGTGGTTGAGGTTGGGAACGGGGTGGTTGAGGTTGGGAACAGGGTAGTTGAGGTTGGGTGAGGTTGGGAACGGGGTAGTTGAGGTTGGGATCTGGGTGGTTGAGGTTGGGAACGGGGTGGTTGAGGTTGGGAACGGGGTGGTTGAGGTTGGGA